>NC_041019.1:24325360-24581295 GCF_004193775.1 Glycine soja
CAAACAACCGCTTAAACCTTCGTATTATTGGGAGATACCAACACACCTTCGCTGGACGGCGGTTGGCGGCAGATACTAGTACAGTAGAATCTCCGTTGCTCGTTTTGTACCTTGAAACCCCGCACACAGGGCAGTCATGTAGTTCAGCAAATTCACCTCTGTACAAAATGCAGTCATTACAACATGCATGAATTTTTTCGTACTGCATCCCAACTGGACATAAAATCTTCTTTGCTTCGTAGTGATTCTTTGGCAACACGTTATCAGCAGGAAGAATTGTTTTCAACAACATCAGCAACTCACTAAAACTCTTGTCACTCCACCCAAATTGGGCCTTCAAGTTAACTAGAGCTAACACAGCAGACAACTTTGTGAAAGATGTGCAGCCGGAATACAAAGGCATTTTTGAATCAACTTCTATGTTGTCATACAACGCTGCATGTGCCTCTTCAAACCCCTCTTGCCCAAGATCGCGAATCATTTCTTCTATAGGATTTCTACTGGCTGCAGTAACATCGTCAGGCTGTGACATGTCAGCTGTATCGAGGGATTCCCCATGCCATATCCACTTTGTGTAGCTACGAATTATTCCCTCACAAATAAGATGAGTTCTTATGTCATCAATTGTTTGGCGTCTCCCATTTGCACACTTCACACATGGACAAAAAAATTTCCCCCACATAGGTTCCGCTTTACTTTGAGCAAACTGCAAAAACTCTTCAACACCATTCTCGTACTCTTCAGTGATACGTGATGCGTTCATCCAACTTCGATCCATGTTACGCCTTCTATGTAAAACGTTAGTGGCTTAGGGATTACTTGACATGCATCACAAGCATAGAGCACCAATTGCAGTAGAAAACACAACAGCACTGCACCGTTTGTACAAAACGCTGCATTACAAAACACAATAGCAAGTGCAGTTAGTTGGACCAACAATGCTAACAAGTCAAATGGTGCATGGCTGTTTCAAGGGATTTGGCATTTTTCAACAAAAACTGCAGAAACGACAGCATCGAAATTGAATGACGAAAGTGGTGCAATTCAAATTCAGCTTCATTTTTCAGCTTGGTCTTGGCTAAAAGCTAGGGAGAAAGGATTCAACACTAGCTTTAATCACTGGTCCTCTAATATAAAGGATCACTTTGGTTAATCTATGTGGTTTTGAACTTTTTGGTGAGTTCTTTGGGTTTTATATTTGGGAGGCAGCACCAGAGGTGCTTTGTATTATCTCTTTCAGTACCTCTTGTACTGTTTGTGCTTATCTTATTAATATATTATACAATTTGCCTTCCAAAAAAAAAAAAGCCTTAGGGTGTTTTTTCCCCTTAAGTCTTACATGTAGGGTTTGTTAGCGCTCTTGACACTATTATTGAAAATTTTTGTTGGGTGTTGGGGCAATCCATTACATTTGTTCGAATCATTGTTTGAGGGCAATTATTGTGGCAGAGGTTCCAGAGGTTCTTGGAATGGAGCAAATGATTCTAAACATGAGTATTACAGTCTTGTTTTCAATTTTAAAGAAGCAGTTTTTCGCATAGAAAAATAGATAGAGATACGCCGATTAGATAGCTGTCGAACTTGCAATGGTTCAGGGGCTAAACCAGGGACTACACCATCCGTATGTAGCAGTTGTGGAGGTCAAGACCGGGTTGTCTCATCAACGAGAACTCCATTAGCCATCTTCCAGCGGTCAATGACATGCTCCGCATGCAAGGGGACTGGAGAAATTTGAACAGCTTGCAATACATGTTATGGGGATGGTCGGGTAAGGAAATAAAAAGGCGGAGATGAAGAGATTTATTGTAGCCTACTTCAGTACACCTAGTACTGAATTTTATACATAATATATTTGATTTTTCCCGGGAAAAAAAACAACAAAGGAAGGGTAAATGTTGAGACCTCTTCCAAGAGGTGCAGCATACATGTACTTAAGTTATGGGCTGTAGCTGGTCCACAATACCATCCTCTAATTTCATCTTTTGAACCACAATTGTGTTTAAACTATACTTGTACCTATAGTACCTGTGGTACTCTGGTAATTGTATGACATAATAAACATCATACTAGACAGCTCAAAAGAACAATTACACCGCATGAATATCAAGGCATTAAACGCATACATGTTTTCAGGCATCATACATGTTTCTCATTTGTGAAATTTAAAAAACATATTTTAAACTATTACTACAAACAATAAACACACCTGCAAATAATTAAAAGAGTTCTTTGGTGATTCTTTGGTGCCTGATTCAGCCTGAAAAATAATAAGACTTTCGTCAATCAACCGCATATATGACAAACATTTGTGTAATATGTAGAAAATAATTTGCGGCAATCAACTTCATATTATAAAGAATTAAATTGCAAGTGGCTCACTAATGTTTGCTTCTATAATTTCTTCTCAATTGTAAGGTTCTTCCCCAGTTTTAATAACCTTGAATTCAGCACATGGTTGACTTCAAATTTCAAAGGTCTATTTTTGCATGTTTCATATCAGGCCTTGCTGTATATGTATAATTTTTTTTAACAATAAACCTATCCACCACATTTAATGATATGATAAATTGGGAAATACGTAGGGGCACACATGGTTTTCGTAAAATGAAGGACCCCATGATGGCATACTTACTTGAAAAGGAATATGTGTTTGTCTACTTGACAAATATAGATACACTGATAGACCCGCTGAGATATGTTCTAAAGTTAGACTAATGACTTGAATATATGAAAGGACTAATAAAGAATAAACTGAACCAATACCAAAAAAACTGCAAATATAAACTGTAACTACTAAAAACTAGTCAGACAGGTTTTGATTTTTGTAAATAAAAAGAATTTACTCAGACAACGCCATTTTACAATACTATTTCAAGCGGCTAAATAACACTGTTGTAAATAATGTCATGTGTGAACTTAATTTTGAACGTAATAATAATGGTACAAACTTGTGAATGGAATGTCTATTACTGATAGTGTGTAATGTTATTATATAATTTGAGTATAAGTGAATATCACTTTACTAGTTCAACTACTAATTGTGTAACTTTTATAATTTTTTAGCATATAATGTAATATAAATTACTTAATTTATATCTATAAATTTCATAATAGTGGTTATTCCACTATCTACTATCCTACTATACCAGTTATGGGGTCAAATGCTTTGCATCAGTATTGAGGGTGGTTTTTCATGCCATCATCAATTTACAAGAATATTAATTGATTTAATTGGAGTCTTTGTACATAATTACCTAATACTTAATTTCTTGTTAGAAAAGTACATTGGCCAAGAGTTTACTTTTACTTTTCACCTACTGTTTATAGGGAAGTGGAAAAGCTTCCTACAACTTGTATTTCTGCCTTGATATCTACTAAATTACTAAATTGCCTGGTTTGTACTGTAACTTTTTTTTGGGGTTTCAGAAAGAAGTATCCCGTTTGCGTGGTCTAGTTGGTGGAGGAGAAATTCAGGATAATGACATTTTAGTTGTCAACTTCCCATGTTCTCCTGGATCCTTCAAGTGGGAGGGTGTGCAAGGATCATTCACTCCATTAACCTCTGTTAAAAGGATATCTCAGGTTGATATTTATTTGTGTCCAACAAATCATTCAGTCTCCCATAACCTTGTTTACTGATAAGCATCTTTCTCTTTTTGCAGAAAAAAGACTATGACATTGCCCTTGTTGGGGCCTTTAGAAGGGAAAAGGACAAAGAGATGGAATTACAGGCACTAAGAGATGAAATTCAAGCGTCCATGAAGCTGGTATCTTTGAAAAGCCATATATTTCTTATTGTTTTGTTATCAGTTTTGAATGATTGATTAATGAGGGAGAGAATAAACAAGTTTTGACCTATAAGTAGTTTTTTATAATTATATATGAGAAACACCTATCAATTTAGTTTGTTGTCATAGAGCTCCATTCTAGTATTTTCAATGTTTTAATTTATAATCACTGTTTTTTGTTGATTTATCAATAATGATAATTCTTGATGTTTTTGTGATGAATTAAATGATTGAAAATATGGGATGATTTTAGGTGAGACAAAGAGAAGATGACATACAAAGTTTGAAGATGAGACTACGTTTTCGAGAAGCTGGAATAAAAAGATTACAAACAGTTGCTTCTGAGAAGATCTCAGCTGAGACACACTTGCTAAAAGAAAAAGAGGAGCACTTGAAGGAAATTGAGGTCTTGCGGGTCCAGGTGGATCGGAATAATGAAGCAACTACATTTGCTATGGAAAATTTGCAGCTAAAAGAAGAAATTAGAAGGCATGTTTTATTGATACAGCTAAAATACTTTTTTGTTGCTTTTTTTTTATTCATGTGCATGCAAAAGTAACTCACTTTGATTTCATGATTAAAGTAAAGGTTGGGAAGTGGCATAGTTACTCTATGACCAAAAATCAATCTTCCAGTACGAACAATATATACATTGCCTATTATATCCACAAATATGAAAAAATGTAAATCAGTTGAGGCAAGAACACAGCCTTATGGTATTGTCAAACTCAAAAGAAACTAGTCAACCAACCAGTCCAAGTTCTCCAACAAATTAGTGCTAGCTAGATTACCAGTGACTTTTTTGTCATATACATGTTTTCCATAATGTCATGTTGCTAATGCTTATGTATCTTCAAAACAGGTTAAAGTCATTTTGTATGGAAGGTGAACGAGAACGGATGAGTGAACAAATCATGGTATTGGAAAACAAGGTATGAATGGATGCTTTTGTACTTTGTAAAATTTTCAGTCAATCCCTCTCATGTTGATTTTTATTTTTTCCTTTCACTTGTATGTGTAGTTGTTGGAAGCACTAGATTGGAAATTTATGCATGAAACAGATCTGGTAAGGGTTCAGGTTTTCACTTTTTTTAGTGTAATAATTTTTTCTTGTGTCTAGAATAAAAGGCACTGCAAACTCCTATCTTGACCTCTTTGTCTTTTGCGAATGTTAGAAAAAAAATTCTGATTTGATGATCGAAGATGTACATAATGATGGTAATCTCATCTCCAAACAGGTAAGAATGATATAGTATTTCCTGCATCCATATTCATGTTTGAAGCAGTGAATGTCACAATAGCTTACTTCAACATAGATGTAAGCTAGAACCTAGAATCTGATTTTGATTGTGCCCATTTATTAGCTTTTCAGATTAGCAGTCACTTTTCAGTGACCCACTGTATAAATTTCATGAGTCTTTATCTAAGTTTCTGAAATCAACATAATTTACCAGTTTGGTGTTGTCATCAAATCTTGCTAAATTAAGCTTTCCAGTATAAATATTGGTGGACATATATTGAATCTCATGAAAATGGAAAAACAGGCCCATCTCAATTAGTGTGTTTTAAATCTAACATGAAAAATACTGGCGCTCAAGAAGTAGTAGGTAGTGGTAGACATGGAATGCAGTTTAGACTATACATTTTGTTTCTTCATGTTCTTCATTTACCACTTTTTAGAAATGGTCAGGGTGGAAACTCTAAATCATCTATTTTTCTTCATTTACCACTATTATCACATTGTGGATATTCTAGAAGCTCAGTCCATATGTCAATCATTGTCATATGGCCAGTCATTGAATAAGGAGGCCCTAGTAATTATTTAGATATCCAATGTGTAAAAAGATAGAATGTCTTTCTGCTTAATTATCTTACATTTATAGTTGTTTGTAATTTTTTGTGCTTGCATTTTAAATTTTCTGTGAATATGACTTATTCAACTATTTAATTCTTATTAATATTTGTCTTTAGGAGTCAAGTTGAAAATCACGATGGCAGTCTTTGGTTAGGGAGGAAAATGAGTTTCTCAATATTCAGGTCTAGATCACACTTGTTTGTACTCTTATTTTTTTAAAAAAAAAAAAATTTATTCAACTTACTAGTCCATTTGTCTGTCACATTCTCTCTGACTTGATATGTTTTATCTACGACAGGCTATACAAAACCAACCTTTGGGTTGGGGAGGGTATGCTCTAAAATGCAAACTTCAAAACCTAAAACATAGACTAAAATCCTGGAGTAGAGATATCTGTGGAGATCTAGGCAGCAAGGTGAAGCAAACTCAGAATAGGTCACTGCAAGGAAGGCATAGTATTTTTTATATGTACGGAAGACTTAATGCCCCACGACACTTTGGGAATGATAATAGAAATTATTTGCCATCATCTGTGTTTATGGAACAAACACCTTATGAAATCAGTGCTCATGGCTCTTCAAGGTAAAGAAAAGAAAACTAGCCAGTGGGGAAATTAACTATAACGCATGTATTAAAACATGGATAAAATTTTGATATATCTTTAATGTTATTCTGTGTAGATTACACCCGACAGCACTCTTCAATAGTAAAATGATGATAAGATCAAGTTCAGGGTGGGACAAAGATTTATATAATTGTCAGTCGTATCAACGTAGTTTCTGCAGTCCTAACCTCACTGGGCACGCGAAGTTTGATGCTGAGGTAATAAAACTGCTACATTACTCACATTTTTACCTGCCAATTCATATTATTTGATTTGCTTAATTATGAGAATTGAAAATAGGTAAATTAAAGGAGAAATAACAATGATACAAATAAAAGAGAAATAAAGTATATTATTTAGATTAATAGAAATAGGGAGGGGGAGTAGAGAAATTTCTCTCTACTTATTTTGATGAGTGAAAAAGAAAATCAAATAACATAATTTTTTTTAATTTTTTATATAATAATAAAAACTAAAAAATAAAAATGAAATAGAGATTAATTATTCTGCTCCATTTCATTCCAATTTGGGAAAAAAAGTGTTTTCTAGTAGATCTCATGAAAATAACTTCACTTCTATCTATTTTTTTTCTCCCAATCAAATGGGGTTAGAGTTTATATTCCCCATAACATTGATTTATAATTTTAAAATGGGAAAGGAGAATTAAGTCCCTTTAATTTTATTTTTTTCAAATAGACAGCCTCAACTTTAATTTTGTCTTAATTAATACTTAAATTATACTTTTTCTTTCAAATAGACAACATGAACTTTAAAATTATTATGATTGATATTTAAACTTTAACTTTTTCATAAATAGGCACCTTGAACTTTAATTGCATTTCAATTAATCTTTAAAACTTATCTTTTTACTAATATTTTTTTTATCTTAAATGTTAATTAACCATTTTTTTGTTACAACTCATTTTCATATTTAAAATGTAATAAAGAATATAAATTTAAAAGATATGTATAAAAAGGGAAAATAATAACATAAAAAAGTATTATTTGATTTTTTTAATTTTTAATTTTATTAAATTTTAATGTTTGATCAAATCTTATTTTGGGAAGACTCTTGGGTGGGTGATGGCTCTGTTCTTAGAGAAAAATACCCAGATTTATATGAGGTATCTTCTCAAAAACTTCAGACAGTGGCAAGCATGGGGATTTTTGGAGAAAATGGCTGGGAGTGGAAATTTTCTTGGAGAAGACATCTTTTTGATAGTGAATTGGGGGAAGCCACAACTTTTATCGACCAGACCTCAGCTATAAGTCCTGTTGCAGACTTGAAGGATGACTGGGTGTGGGGAGCTCAACCAACGGAAATGTTCTCTACAAATTCAGCTTACAACTGTCTCAGATCTGAGCAGCCTCTCCATCAGCCAAACAGTGGCTTTAGACAGCTATGGGAAATCAAAATCCCCCCTGCAGCTTTATCCTTTGCCTGGAGATTACTCTGGGATAGGCTTCCTTCTAAGGATAATTTAATCAGTAGACAGATTGTCCTCCAAAACGATCTATGCCCTTTCTGCCAAAGCCAAGTGGAATCTGCTTCTCACCTTTTCTTCACTTGTTATAAAGTTATGCCATTATGGTGGGAATTCAACTCATGGGTGAAGGAAGATAGAGTTTTGCACAGCAAGCCTATGGACAACTTTCTTCAGCATTGTTCATTGGCTGGATCGAGGAATTCTAACAGAAGGAGGAAGATTTGGTGGATTGCAGCTACCAAATCCATTTGGAGCCTTAGAAACGACATGGTTTTCAACAACCAGTCTTTTGACATATCTAAATTGATGGACAGATCTATTTATCTCACTTGGTCTTGGTTGAGGGGATGGGAAAAGGATTTTACTGTTCCTTTTCACCAATGGTCCTCTTATATGTCTTTGTCATTCATTTAATGTGTCATTTGTAGGGATGGGTTTTATTGATTTTGGTGGCTGTTGGTTATTTTTCTGTGTTTTAGGGGATGCTACCCTTTGTTTTCCTGTAGTACCTCTGGTACTATGCTTCTTATATATATAATATTATTTTTGGCTGTTCAAAAAAAAAAAAGAGAAGCAGAGGCTCATGAGACAGCAATTATGCTGGCAAAGGAGAATGATGAACTCAAGATGAAACTTAAAGCCTTGATTGAGGATAATAGTAAACTAATTGAATTGTATGAACAAGCTGCTGCTGAGAACAATAATAGAAATGTTAATAAAGGGGAGGATGGTCAAGAAATTGGTTCCAAGATTGACAATGGTTTTTGTAGGGTGGTTTTTGTTTCATGTTTTACAGGTCTACTATGTATCTTGTAGTACCTGTGGTACTTTTTTAAACAATATATATATATATATATATATATATATATATATATATATATATATATATATATTTGCCTTCCAAAAAAAACAAATTATATCAATGAAGAGTAAATTACAGTAAATGTCACGGAAATTCCCCCTGATATCCCTGTTTTTTCTACTCGTACACTAACCCTATTAATTATTTGCAAAACATGACACTAATATCCTTGTACATTACACTATACCATTAATTGATTGAAAATCATTACACCATGTACCCTTGTAAGAAAGCAGCTGTAAACGTTAAAAAACCAAGGGTTTTGTGCAATATCAAAAACTTTTAAGGGGAGTTAGTGCAATTTAATGTTATATAAAATGTAAACAATTTGAATTCAAAACAAAAGACGCGTCATTTCACAGACAAATTGTTCCAATGAATCAGAACGCCTTGCCACTTTCTTGGCTTCAACTCTTTTAAGTCAATTTATGAGAACACACTCATTGATTGTGCAGGTATTGTTATTTCAGTATTTAGAAACTTAATGACAGAAATGACAGTTAACAGTTACAAAGTAGGAAACATATCATAACAGGGGAGTTCATGTCCACCTCAAATGCAATAAACAATGAAACTATAACTGATAGAACGAACGCAGGCAGAAGGTACCTTAGATTGAACAACACACGATGCTGGCCTCTGTGTTCTGCTGGCAGGAATGACGACCTGCGATTAAATTAGGGGTCTTTGGTCTGGTCATTTGACAGATAGTATAGATTAGGGTTTATAGTTTTTAAGATGTATATATATATATATATATATATATATATATATATATAACTATTAATTTAATCAAGGGACGAAATTAAGGTTTAAGGATGAGAACCTGCAGAAAATCACGGTGCTGCGTGTGACTTAGCGAGTTAGGGTGTTGCAACTGGAGGATAAAAAGCACAAATTGAGGACCAGAGAGAGCTCAGAGCTGTTCCAATGTTGTTGAAGACAAGATGTTTAGAAATTTTTTTGTTTTAATTTAGATCATTAAAATTCAAAAAGGGGTAAAAAATAATAGAAAAAACATTGTGGCAAATTATAGCCGCCAATAAATGCTAAGACCAAATAAACCACAACTGTATGCTTTGTGACGTTTATAGCCAATCAGTATTTTAATTTTTAAACCGCCGCAATGTATATATTGTGTTGGGATAAAACACAACAATCCATTTTATCCCACAAAATAATGGCCATACCATAAAAAAAATAGAAACAACTATTTATCACTTTATCTTTATCATGAAAATTTAATTGATTTTTTTCACCATCAATCTAATCCAAACACACTAGTAAGTTGAATTCCAAAGAATTCCTATGGGGGGGAAAACCAGATAGTAGGAAGATTGCTTGGATTTCTTGGAGCCAGTGCTGCTCTCCTAAGCATATGGGAGGGTTGGGGATTAGAGATCTTCCAAGTCTTAACAAGGCTCTATTGTTCAAATGGAAGTGGCTGATGTTCCACCAACCAGACCAGCTTTGGACCAGAATTCTGATCTCTATGTACAATGGCTGGAGGGGATTGGAGTATGGTCCTCGAAAGCAGTATTTCTCTACTTGGTGGGCTGATTTAAGGGCCATCTTTCAACAGCAAAATGTGGTCAGTGCTGATAATCAAATCAGGTGGAAGCTGGGGAGAGGTGACAAATTCCTCTTTTGGGAAGATCCTTGGGGTGATGAAGGAGTTCCTCTAAAGGATCAATTCCATGAGTTATTCAGTATTTCTTCCCAAAGAGATTTAAGGGTGGCAGAGGTGGGATCCTGGACAGAGAATGGATGGGTCTGGAATATGGTTTGGAGAAGACACTTGTTTGATAATGAGGTGCAGCTAGCCTCTATTTTCATTGATCACATCCACCAAATCAGAGTTAACAACAATCTCAATGATACCTGGGTTTGGGGAGCTGAATCCTCTGGGATTTTGTCAACTAAATTTGGTTATCAAGTTATTAAATCTGAGATGGTACATTCAAGGTCTGTACCTGGGATTCAAGAAACTTTGGGAGATCAAACTTCCTCCTAAAGCCCTTTCTTTTGTTTGGAGGTTATTATGGGACAGACTTCCCACGAAGGACAACTTGATCAAGAGGCAGATTCAAGTAGATAATGATTTATGTCCCTTCTGTCACAATCAACCCGAATCCGCATCCCATCTATTTTTCACCTGTGGCAAAACTATGGCTATATGGTGGGAATACCTTTCTTGGGTAAAGGAAGACAAGGTGTTTCACTGTAGGCCTTTGGATAATTTTATCCAGCACTACTCCTCAGCAACTTCAAAGGTTTCTAACACAAGAAGGACAATGTGGTGGATAGCAGCTACAGTATAAATTTGGAGGCTCAGAAATGCTATCATTTTTCAGAATCAAACTTTTGATCTCAATAGGCTGACAGATAGCACTTTATGCTAACTAGGATTCTAAATTTTGGGGAACTATTCAAGATTACGAATTTTATGTTATTCCTGGAGTGGATATTACTGTCCTACTTTTCTCTATTTAAGACAACAACCTTATTTCTTAAGGATTGAATTTTGATTTGACTTTAAATGCAGGACCTATCAAACTTTTACAATGGGTTTGGTATACATGAATGAAAATGGATGAAAGTGTGAGGAATGAAAAGAGATGAAAGAGAGTAATGTATACTATTCTCTGAGTGGCTGTCATTTGTTTCTAAAAGGAAACAGCATACTGACTCAATAATTATAATATAAACACAAAAAACAAAAAAAAACATTTGCATTTGGATATACTTATTAGTATAAATATGATAATCTGCTCCTAAATACACCATAATGATCTGATATCCTACTGTGGGTCGTGTTGAAACATTCAAATAGGATCTAAGTCAAAATGATTTTACAAAAAGAATCCCTTTGCAGAGGGAGCCACAAATTGTAACGCAGCAACTACAGAATCTACAGAAACACCAAAGATACACCAACTTACCAACCAATAACACCCCATAAGAATTTTTTTTTAATCATTTGTAAACGCACAATCAAAATTAATAATCAAAAAGTACCTTGTGCCAGCAATAGATGCAGAAGGTGGTTCAGTCCTTATGGTCTTCAATTTAACCTTGTTGAGTAAGTCTTCCAATTGATCTAAGTTCCTCTGAAAAATGTAACAAAAATAATTCAAACCCAAAGTACACAACGCAAATAATTATCCAACTCGAATAGCAGTTATTGGACTCTTAGTTTGAGAAAAAGCTTAATTACTCCAATTTGCTTACTATGTAAATGAGTGAAAAACCTGTATACATTGTTGATCCGATAACCAAGTAACACATGTTTCCACAAAGAAAATAAAAGCGAAGCTAACTTTTTCTGACTAAGTAGAGAAATGCCAAAACAACACATAAAAAATGGAAATACTTATAAAATCAATGATTTTAAACTGCATTAACTGCACTTTTACACGTAAACAAGAAAAAGAAAAAGAAAAAACACATGGTCAACAAAAAAAAAAACAAAAAACAGGTTAGGATGTTACCTCTTATAATCTAACCACGTTCGGATGCTTCAGCAGCTTCAAGGTGGATATTTCCCTCTTTATCTGCTATGAAAAAATGAAGATGAGAAAACTGATCTTATGTATTAATTTGAATCATAAATTATAAGCAAAGAGAGGTAAAGAAACAAACAAACATAAATTTTGCACAAAAATTGCCAAACAAAACCCAATTACACTGTAAGAGTTTTTAACACCCAAATTTCCAGAACATTTTGGCACATTTGATTCATGCTTCTCATTTGATTCATGCTTCGCATATGTAATAATGGAAGAAAATAATCGAAACCACAATTGCATAGGTAATAAATCCAACAACCTATGCTCGAAGTGCACCAATCCAGATAACAAAAACGCGAAACCAAAACAACCAACAACATCAACTTCGTTAGTACTCTGACTTAACTAAACCCTTTGGCCTTCAAATCCTTTTCGCATATTCAACGATGACATTGTTAGGGCAACTCAAGAAGTCGATAATCACATTTTAAAAGTCTTATATTATGAAACAAGAACTAAAAAACTTATATTATGAAACAAGAACTCAAAAACTTCGACATGCTTACCTTCACACAAGCAAGGTCACGACACCACTCCAAAGGGCACGAGATCGGATATGTGGTGGTGGTCAGAACAATGGCTAGGGTTTTTGTTCTTGGTGGTCGAAAAGGCAATGTCACGGTGGGCACGACGGAGTCGTCGCTGGGATGACTTCAGGCAACAGAGCGCATGCGCATTAGGGTTTTGGTATAGCTTTTTCGAGGACGCGAGAGTGTTGAATCATCGTGAAACAAGGAGTATTTAAAGAACAAAATTAAAGACGGTGCACACGTAACACCGTCTTTGTCTCTGACCACAACTACGACGGTGTCTTCAAACACACCGTCTTAGATTAGTTCCACCAAAGCTACAAACGCGGCGTTTAAGTGAAACGTCGTCGTATACGAAAGGCGCCGTATATAAAACTTATATATTTACGGAAATGCCACCGTGTGCATTACTACGTCGGGTAATGTATGACCGACGTAGAATGTGCGTCGTAAAATACAATATTTCTAGTAGTGCACTCTAAAACTTATAATTTCCAGGTGTAAGGTCAAAACAATAAAGTGAGGATAAATATAGAGATCAAAATAATAATTAAACTGATAAAATAGATAATAAAATAGTTTATTTTAAAGAAGAATCAGTTTAACTCAAAATAATCAAATTGGAATTGGCTGTTAAATACACGAAGTCTCAGATCCACAAAGAATAATAAAACTAATTATAAAGTGCAGTAAAAAAAACTAACTATAAAGTGAATAACCCAATTTTCAATTTAATTAATCAGAGAAATATAAATTTTACACAACTACAAATACTAATATGACTTTTTTTTTTCAAAAAAAAATCTCAAGCAAAAAAAAAAATATTTGCTAACTAAGCCTAAAATTTAATAAGCGTAGGTTTTTTTGTTTGTTTGTTTTTGAGAGGAAGTGCAGGCTAAGTTGTATGAGTGTGTTTTTTAGTATTTTGGTGAATAATTAATCCTTGATACTTTCAAACATTTAATTACAATAAATGGCCTACTTGAACATGTGACTGCCATAAAACTAAATTATTACATTTTACAATATTATATATATTTTTTTAAAAATAGTTTGCCTGTCCTTCCTTATTCAAACGCATACCGTTTTTATAATATGATATTCACAGACTTTGTACTGCTAGGTTAAAAAAATTATATAAAAGCATAAGGTAATTGTAGGGAAATTAAGATGTTATTTATGATTATACAACAATGCATATAATCAATAATAATAAAACGACTAATCTTGGACCTCGTGCTAAACTTGGTTACAAACTATTATTATATTATTTTGGCTTATAAAATAAAAATAAAATGCATATTTATTTAAATTGGTCATGGTTAGATAATTGATCTTCTTTAGATGATAAGTCTTTCTCTCTAATCATCATGTCAACAAGCCATTTTCAATTGGTAAAGCACTTATGATCAGGGTTGGAGGAGAAACCTAGCCAGTATTCATTACTATATATCTACCTAAACAATGACTCTTACCATAGGACGATAGGAATGGATATATTAATATTGCTTTTTTAGGAATATACTAGTCGATAACCTGTGCATACGCACGGGTGGTTCACCAATTGATTTTCGATGAATGAATTAAAAGAAATGTAGAATTACTGTATAGGCAAACTGGTAAACAAATGGAACTTTCCCAAAAACAAAGTAGTGAACGAAAAAGAAAAAAAAAAGGAAGAAGGAAATACCTGGAGGTGAGTGTGTTGCAGTGGAGATAGAGAAATGCAAAAAGGAAGAAGGAAATACCTGAAGGTGAGTGTATTGTTGCGGAGAAAGAGAAATGCGAATCCGAAAGAAGAAGAGATAAATGTGACGGTGGAGGCTGAGATATATCTTAAAGGAACGACGGTGAGATAGATGAGAAGAGAGTCATATCAAGAACAGAAAATGCAACGTTTCTAGAACCCTCATGTCACTTTGTAAGTTTTTTTTAATTGCAATGTAGGCTTAAAATTAAATTCAGAAATAAATTATGAAGAAATTTAATATTTATAATTAACTAATTGTTCAAAGTACATCATTCAAAAACATTTCTAAAAAATTGTAAACTACAAAAGGTAGTTTAATCAGTGTCATTGTCATCTCAATCCTTTTGTCTTCTAATTACCAATTTATTTTCTTCCCTAATCTTTTTTATTTATTCTCTGATTAGAAAATAAAGCAAGAAACTATAGAAGAACAGAGCCTACATCATCATCATCATCATCATCATCATAATAATAATAATAATAATAATAATAATAATAATGCTTTTTTAGCAGAGCTTTCTTGCCCAATCTCTTTTTGTTGGCTCTTTCTCTCTCTAGGAATTGTCGCCACCTCTTTCAAAATCAAAGAATTGAATAAATAATAAAAATAATTTTAACATTTATAATATAAATGTTTACAACAAGCAGAAATCAAATAATTGCAGATCAATACACAGCGAGTGTAACAGAGCATGATATTTTATTTAAAAAAAAATTCAAGTGAAAAAATGAGAGGAACACTAACATCTTCAAATCTCGTGGTTTCCTTGATCTACTCATGGTGGAGAGAAGATATCACAAAAGCGAATAACGAACGAAGAAATGATGTAAGCTCCATTGGAGCTTGTAGGCCTAGGATCTTCTTCATCAATGGATTCCTTTGCTTCTTGGAAGATAAATGACAGCGGAATGGAGAAGGAAGAGAGAGAGGAGACGCCACTTCAAGGAGAAGATGAGTCCAGAAGAAGCTCACCACCATAGGAGGCCATGGATAAGAGCTTGGAGGAAGAAGGAGATGAATGAAGGGAGAGGGAGAGAAGAGCACGAAATTTTGTGCTCTAAAAGAGCTCTAAAATCTGAAGTTAATATTCAAATGATCAAAGTTAAAAAAAATGCACACACATGACCTCTATTTATAGCCTAAGTGTCACACAAAATTGGAGGGAAATTTGAATTTCAATTCAAATTTCACTTGAATTTGAAATTGAATTTGTGGAGCCAAACTTTGGAGCCAAAATTTCACTAATTATGATTAGTGAATTTTAGTTATGGTTCAGCCCACTTGTCATACCCTAATTTCGTCCGGGGATTATTACTTGATGACATGCAATCTTTGGTTAGCCACTTTGAGATACTTGGCGTCCTTTGTTGCACAATAAATGAAGTCCCGAGATGTCTCAGAAATCTAAAGGAAGCAGGCTTGCGCGATCCGTGAAATTCCGTAATGTGGCGAAAGTCGAAAAGAGGTGTTTTTGCGCAATCCGTAAGTTTCCGTAACTTCTTCGAAAGCTAAAAAAGAGAAAATACATAATTCGTAAGGGTTCGTAACCTTGCGGAAGAAAAAATAAGTATTGTTATGAAATTCGTAAAGTTTCGTAACGTTACGGAAAAAGAATTACAAAAAAAATAGAAAAGGGGGGTGCATTTAGTAAAAAAAAGGGGGTGTAAATAGCAACCAGACCCACTTGGGCCCTCCAGAAGGCTATTGCTTCTGGAGGAAGCAACCTGGCTCGCCTGGGCGAGCTGGGCGGCAAGCTTCTCCCCTATTTTGCTATAAATAGGGGAAGAAGTGAAGAAGAAAAGGGTTCAGCCCCTTAGGCACTTCTCTCTCTTTCGAATTTGCTGAGGAAAATTATTTCCGTGAAGAAAATCCAAGCCGAGGCGCTTCCGTAACGTTTCCGTAACATTTCCGTGAGTAATTACGCGAAGATTCTCGACCGTTCTTCAAGATCCATCGTTCTTTCTTCGTTTTCTTCAGTCTTCAACGGGTAAGTACCTCAAACCAAGCTTTTCAATTCATTATATGTACCCGTGGTGGTCCACATTGTGTTTCATGTATTTTTATTCTCGTTTTCGTTTACTTTTTATACCCCCTTTTGACGTGCTTAAGCCATTTATTTAAGTTGTTTCTCGCCTAATCTAAAAATAAAATAAATTTCCACCGATCGTTTGAATTGTGTCATCCATTAATTTTGGTTAAAATGAATTCCGACCGTTCGGTCGTGCCGTAACCACGTTGGAAATCAAAAAAGAGGTAAAATAATAATATAATAATAAAAAAATGATTTTTTAGTAAAATAAAAGCGAAAGATCAATCGGACGTTTTCTCTTTGGGATTTCTCATTCTTAATTGAATTGACTAATAACTAAAGTGAAATTAAGGCTAAAATCAACTCGCCTAGTCAAGCTCGTCCACAAAAATAGGTTTTTGGAAGTTTATCATTTCAGTTTCTTACTAAGTAAAAAGGATCATTTTTAAGGTCCAACGCCTTAAAATGATCACCCTTCAAGTAAAGAGAATCACTTGATCCATGCATAAGAAAGAACTACGTAGGTCTGATTTCCTCTCCAAAGGAGGGTACGTAGGAGCAAAAGCCCCGCTTTTGTCGACCTCAAAAAATAAAAAGAAATAAAAGTTAAGATAACACAATTCCACAATTCTAAAAAATAGGTTGTTGTCTTTCAAGACAAACGTAAGAGGTGCTAATACCTTCCTCAAGCGTAAATACAACTCTCGAACTTAGAATTTTTTTTTGACCGGTTTCCTTCGGTTTTTCCGACGTTTTCCACAAATAAACGTTGGTGGCGACTCCGCGCATCTTTCCTCCTTTGGAAAGCGCACCCGTGAGCCTCGCCCTCACTCGCCCGCGAAGGGCACGTTGCGACAGTTGGCGACTCCACTGGGGATTTTTTGTGAGTTAGGCCTATTTTAGGAATTGTGGAATTGTGAAACTTTGGGTGTGCTTTTATTGAACGGTGTAAAATGTAAATAATTGTTGTCTATTTCTCATTCTTTACACTGCATTCTAAGCACCCACGGGTTTGAGTAAAAAAAAAGGGGGCCCTACACCCGGGTTCATGGGAATTTAAGGAGTGGAGGTGAATCTATCATCATGCTAGGTCTCCGACTTGCTTGATAATAGTGAAACCTCGTCTAGAGCTTTCTCTCTTTATAATGTGTTGTCGCTTGTATTCCATACCGCCACAACATTATTACCTTGAGTGATGATACCTCTAGAAAACAGCCGTGTGAGTTATGAATTGTTGGGGAGTAGTTATTAGAGACCCCTAGATATTGTCCTAGGTTCCCAAATAGGGGCAAAGAGCAAACACGCTCCGCGCCATTCGTTCTCATGCATTTTTGGTAAATAGCACTAGTTTATAGTTTTGCTAGTGAGGTTTGGTTTCTTTAGAGTAATACATAACCTTTTTAATGCTACGTTGAGGCGCCGTCATGCCCAAAACGTAGCATTAAAATGGGGTCTCTGCGGTCTCGTGTGTATGAAATACCCCTTTTTTCTTGTTCATGCATACGCATTGCATCATTTATGTCGGAGTCTTGATCCACCCCTTTTTTAGGTAAAATGATGGGGACAAATCAAAACTGCAAAAGGTTTTATCAAGTCTAGGTTAAAGGTCTAGATGTCACTAGCCTCAAGGAATTGGGACGATTGATGGGACCCCTCCAAAGGCAAGCCTTCCGCAAAGTTTACAGGAAGATTCTAGATTTGACCGTAGCGGAGGTATTTACGGAAGCTGTCGTATCCCTCGCCCAATACTATGACCAGCCGTTGAGGTGTTTCACGTTTGGGGACTTCCAATTGGTACCAACTATTGAAGAGTTTGAAGAGATATTAGGATGCCCTCTCGGGGGGAGAAAACCGTATCTTTTCTCCGGCTTTCTTCCTTCCTTGAGCAAGGTCGCGGCTGTGATTGGAGATTCAGCAAAAGAGTTGGATCGCATGAGGCAAATTCGGAACGGCGTAGTGGGCCTGCCTCGGAAATACTTGGAAGACAAGGCAAGGGATATGGCAAGCCAAGAGAAGTGGGGGGCGTTTGCGGATGTTTTAGCTTTGCTGATTTTTGGGGTTGTCCTCTTTCCGAATGTTGACGGCTTGGTAGACTTAGCCGCCATTGATGCTTTCCTTGCATATCACCATAGCAAGGAAAGTCCAGTGGTGGCTATCTTGGCAGATTTGTTCGACACCTTCGACCGGAGGTGTGAGAAAAATAGTGCATGGATTGTCTATTATTTGCTCGCCCTCTGTGTATGGTTGATTTCACACCTATTCCGACAAGACACAAGACACCCGTGTCCGCTTCAAAGCTATCGCTCATGCGCCGAAAAAGGAAGAGTCGATTGGGACCAACTTTTGGCTGGGATAGGGGGCAGCACGATCAATTGGTTTCCTCGTTGGAAGGAAGGCAAGGAAGGAGTTCTTTTCTCATGTGGGGACTATCCTAATGTTCCACTGATAGGGACTAGGGGTTGTATTAATTATAATCCCGCACTCGCCATAAGACAGCTAGGGTATCCCATGAGGGGAGCGCCAACCAAAGAAGGTCTCTCGCCTTTCTTTGTGAGGGATCTAGGCGCGCAAGGTCTCAAGGTTATACAAAGAATCCACAAGGCGTGGAGGAGTCCGTTGAGGAAAGACAAGGAGCTTAGGGGCATCCGAAACGGCGTCATTGGAGGTTATCATGGATGGCTAAGAATTCACACGCGGGGCTTAGGTTGGCTCTCCAAATTGAAAGTTATCGATGAGGAGAACTTCGAAGCTCCGGAGGAAGATGAAGAAGTCCGAGCTCTAAAGTTAGAGCTAGGGAAGGCGAGACTCGCCAAGGAGAATTTCAAATCAGCTGCTACACACATCCGGAAGGAGTGCACCGAGTTACAAGAGGAAAACGCGGCCACTGCAAAAGCCCTTGAACAAGAAACCAAAAGGGCCCGCAAGGAGGAATATGGCCGAGAGAAATGTCGGGGAGCATTGTGGGGTAGTAACAATGAGCTCAAGCTCCGAAGAGAGGAGAGAGATCGGTCACGGGTGCATGGCATGATCTTAAAAGAAGAGTTAGTTGCTTGCGCTATGTCCAAAAGGAATTTGGCTCAACACTTGGAAGCCACGGAGCAAAGCATGCTAGCCATCATAGGGCAATACAAGGAAGAATTGAACCAGTCCATGGCCCATGAACAAAAGCTAGTGGAGGATTTTGCACAAGTGTATGCCGAAAAAGAAGCAAGAGGGAGGGTGATTGATGCGCTGCATCAAGAAGCGACTATGTGGATGGATAGATTCGCCTTGACCTTGAATGGAAGTCAAGACCTCCCGCGTCTATTAGCCAAAGCAAAAGCCATGGCCGAAGTGTGTACTGCCCCCGAGGAGATTCATGGGCTAATCAATTACTGTCAACACATGATAGATTTGGAGGCCCATATAATTAGGAATCGTTAGGTTCTTTTGTAACACCTTTGTATAACCTTGACTTGATGAAAGCTTTGATCTTTTTATAAAATGAGAAGTTCTGGACTCATTACGTTATCTAAAAATCTTGGGGTGGATCCAAGTGCTCCGATCATCCATTTGCATACTCATGTTTTGGTGGCATACTCACCGTTGTTTATTTCTTTAGGAATTTCATCATAACTAAGAAAACACCAAGGCACCCCTATAACACTCGATCCAGAAAAATGGATAATGAAGAGGGCGTGCAGGAACAGATGAAGGCCGATCTATCGGCCTTAAAAGATCAAATGGCTTCCATCTCGGAGGTCATGTTAAAACTCCAGAAAACCATAGAGGATAAAGCCACCGCAACCGCCTCCAGTACAGTTAGGGAAGCGGAGCCGGTGTTGCAGCCCGCCTTGAATCCGGGCCTAGACAGAAACACGGCTGTGTTCGGTCGAAGGTATAGTCCGCAAGCTTATCCTTATGGCCTGCCTCCGGACTTCACCCCCCGTGCCACCCCGGAAGATTTAAGCCAAGCCCCGACCTTTGAGGGGAAACTCCCACCTTATGAAGACTATCCCGGGCAAGACGATGGGGAAGGAGATACCCATCTTGGCCCCCTGCTCCACCTCAAAGATCCATCCCCGCATGAACTACCCCAGCCGAACATAGTCCGCCATATCCCAGCCTCACCCACGCCTGTAAAAGAATCTGTTCCCTTCACGGAAGATAGGGGAAAGATTGAGGCGCTTGAAGAGAGGTTGAGGGCAGTCGAGGGCCTCGGCAATTACCCTTTCTCAGATTTGGCAGATTTATGTCTTGTGCCCAACATCGTCATCCCTCCCAAGTTCAAAGTACCAGACTTTGATAAGTACAAAGGGAAGACATGTCCAAAGGAGCATCTCCGGATGTATTGCCGGAAGATGGGGGCGTATTCTGCGGACGAAAAATTGTTGGTCCATTTCTTTCAAGACAGCTTGGCCGGAGCAGCTGTAGCATGGTATACCAATCTGGAAGCTTCCCAGATCCGATCATGGAAGGACTTGGCAACTGCCTTCATTAGGCAGTACCAGTACAATACGGACATGGCTCCCGATCGGAACCAGCTTCAGGGTATGACTAAACGAGAGCATGAGTCCATTAAGGAATATGCCCAGAGATGGAGAGATCTCGCAGCCCAAGTCGTACCGCCCATGACGGAAAGAGAGATGATCACAATTATGGTAGATACGTTACCCATGTTCTACTATGAAAAGCTGATAGGCTACATGCCGGCCAACATTGCGGATCTCGTCTTCGCCGGAGAAAGGATTGAATCCGGGCTACGAAAAGGCAAGTTTGAATATGCTGCCAATATGGCCCCCAAAACCAACAGAAGAGCTCCAGTAGTGGGCGCGAGGAAAAAGGAAGGAGACGCCCACGCGGTCACCACCGCCCCTACATGGATGAAAGCACCCCAAAATATCCAAAGCTCATACCAGCCCAATCCCCCAAATTTTTTAATCCGAGCCGGGAATTCCCTCCCGACTCAAGTGAAAGGACCACCCGCAGCAGAAAGAGCGCCGGCCCAACGCACAGCTCCAGCCGCACCCCGGCCAGTTAATAATGCAACCCCCGGCGCGACCTATGGATATGCACAGCACCCGAAAGACAACTTCCCTCCTATTCCCATGGCATATTCCGAGTTATGGCCTTCATTATTGGAGAATCACTTGGTGGTGGCCATACCCGGGAAGGTTCTCCAGCCACCCTACCCCAAGTGGTATGATCCGGGTGCCAAGTGTGTGTACCATAGTGCCGACTGGCTAGCGTTTCAGGAAGAAGGCCCAAATGTTAAAACCAACCCGCTAGCTAGTCATGGAGGTGCTAGCGTGAACGCCATCAAAGAGGACGGGCCGTCACGGACAAAGAGGATAGGAGACGTGGCTACTTCTAGACGCTTCATCTATCAATCACTGCAAGCGGCGTGCATGGTCTCCCGAGGTGGAGATGAAAGGGATGAATGTTTGTTTCACCTCAGGGAGCCGCATGACATGCCGTGGTGGAAGAATTGCTTCAGCGGCTCATGGATTGCGGGCAGCTTGAAGTGTTCATAGGAGGGAAGGAAGAACCACAAATTTGCATGCAGTCGGAAGAGAAGAAGGTTCCTCTAACCCCCAAGGCCCTAGTGATATGCTTTACTAGGAAAGGGACCGGCTCCACACCCATATACCCGCGGGCGGCGCCCAAGCCAACGCCATTTGCATATCAAAGCGATAAGGCCATTCCGTGGAAGTATACCCCTCCCGCGTCCAGCGAAAGAGTTGCAACCGAAGTTGACTCCCTATCAGCTAAGGTAACCAACATCACCGGCCTCAGTGGCGTAACCCGCAGTGGTCGAGTGTTCGCTTCCCCTCACCCGGCGGAATTGCCCTCTAAAGGGAAGGCGCCCATGGTCCAAGAGCCCACAGACATAGCCACCTCCTTGAAGGAAGTAGATCCTCCCGTGGCAAGAGGAGCAAAAAAGAAAGAAGGTCTTCAAGGAAAAACAGTGACTTTGGAAGAGGCCCATGAGTTCCTCCGCCTCATCCAACAAAGTGAGTTTAAGGTAGTCAAGCAACTGAACAAAACTCCAGCAAGGATCTCTTTGCTTGAACTACTCATAAACTCCGAGCCTCATCGTGCGCTGTTGATAAAGGTCCTTAACGATGCGCATGTAGCACATGATATCTCAGTGGAGGGTTTCGAAGGAATCGTTAATCATATAACCACCAACAACTACATCGCGTTTGCGGAAGAAGAGATTCCCGTTGAGGGGAGAGGACACAACAAGGCTCTACATGTGTCGGTAAGATGGATGGACCACGTTGTCGCAAAGGTACTTATCGACAATGGATCGAGTTTAAATGTAATGCCGAAGACCACTTTGGAAAAGCTTCCTTTTAGTGCGTCACATTTAAAGCAGAGCTCGATGGTGGTGCGAGCCTTTGATGGTACTCGGCGGGAAGTGATGGGGGAAATCGACATTCCGATTTAGATAGGCCCCCACACTTGCAATGTGGTGTTTCAAGTAATGGATATAAATCCTGCCTATAGCTGCCTCTTGGGAAGACCGTGGATTCATGCCCTGGGAGTGGTCCCTTCAATGCTTCACCAGAAATGGAAGTTCGCAGTGGGTGGACTTTTAGTGATAGTGTCGGGTGAAGAGGACATGTTAGTGAGCTGCCCTTCCTCCGCACCATACGTGGAAGCGGTGGAAGAATCATTGGAAACGGCCTTCCAATCCTTTGAGGTGGTGAGCTGCGCCTTTGTGGAACCAAGTCCGTCGCTACCTTCTCTCTCCAAAGCGGCCATAATGGTGGCGCGTGTTATGCTCAGAAATGGATTTGAGCCCGGAATGGGTCTAGGCAAGGACTGCCTCGGGAATGCCGACGTGGTCAATATCAAGGGAAATCCATACAAGTATGGATTAGGGTACGAACCCGGGATGCCGGGGAGGAGAAACGTGTCGTCAAGATTTCGGGCGGATAGGGTATGGCCCGACCGTATTAGCCAGTGTTTCACCAGCGCTGGAATGGTGTCCGAGGAGGAGGTGGCCGCAATAGAAGAAGAGTTCCCTCAAGACCCACCAAGTTTTGTGCATTCATGCCACCCCGTTTCCCAAGTGGGGAACTGGCGCGTAATAAGCCAGTCAGAAGTCTATACCGCTGATTCAATGTAATTAGAGCCTATAGATTTCCTTTCTCTTTTGTTTTGTGAAACCTACCTTATTAAATAAACAAAGAGATCTTGTTTCATCTGTTCTTGCAGTACCACCCTTTCTCATATCATTTTGCATGTTTTTTGTTTCTTTTGCCTTGTTTGGTATAGATATGAGGGTCGATTCTTTGAGGATCCTAACAACGAGGGTTTGACAATCGATTTCGATCAAGATATAAGCCAAACGATAAAAGAGGAAGAGGAAGAGGACGTCCTGTCACTAGAGTTGGAGAGGTTGGTCGCTTAGGAAGAACGTGAAATGAAGCCTCACCAAGAAGAAACCGAATTGGTAAACTTGGGGACTCCGGAGGAAAAGAAAGAGGTAAAGGTAGGAACCGGTATAACCGCGCCTATCCGCCAAGGCTTGATAACTCTTCTTAAAGAGTATCAAGATGTCTTTGCGTGGTCGTATCAAGACATGCCCAGTGATGGAAGCTTGCTTGTGGAGCTTCTACAGAGGCTGGATCTTTGATCTTCAATGAGGTCCTTCAATGGTGATTTTTCACCATGGAGATGCAGCGGAAGGCAAAGGAGAAGAGGAGAATGGAGGCGCCATCCACTAGGGAATAAGCCATGGAAGAAGGAGCTTCACCACCAAGAAGAGCCTTGGATAAGAAGCTTGGAAGGATGCTTCAATGGAGGAAAAGAAAGAGGGAGAGAAAGAGAGAGGGGGGAGCACGAAATTGAAGGAATAAAAGAGGGGGAGAAGTAGAACTTTGAAGTGTGTCTCATAAGACTTTCATTCATCAAAGTTACAACAAGTGTTACACATGCTTCTATTTATAGACTAGGTAGCTTCCTTGAGAAGCTTTCTTGAGAAAACTTCCTTGAGAAGCTTCTTTGAGAAAACTTCCTTGAGAAGCTAGAGCTTAGCTACACACACCCCTCTCATAACTAAGCTCACCTCCTTGAGAAGCTTCCTTAAGAAGATTCCTAAAGAAGCTAGAGCTTAGCTACATACACATCTCTAATAGCTAAGCTCACCTCCTTGAGATGAGAAGCTAGAGCTTAGCTACACACCCCCTATAATAGCTAAGCTCACCCCCATGACAAAAAAAGATGAAAATACAAAAAAAAAGTCCTTACTACAAAGACTACTCAAAATGCCCCGAAATACAAGGCTAAAACCCTATACTACTAGAATGGCCAAAATACAAGGCCCAAATGAAGGAAAAACCTATTCTAATATTTACAAAGATAAGCGGGCTCATACTTAGCCCATGGGCTCAAAATATACCCTAAGGCTCATGAGAACCCTAGGGCCTTCCCTTGGATCTCTAGCCCAATCTACTTGGAGTCTTCTACCCAATGCCCTTGCGGGATAGGATTGCATCATTCCCTCCACCTTGGAAAGGATTTGACCTCAAATCCCAAGGTTCTTCATACTCTGGGCTCCTTCCCTCAACACCTGTAAAAAGAAAAAAAACATATGTATTTGTGGTGTTTGGTATGTTGAAGTAAGGTAAGGTTTGAAAACCCATTTCCTGGGCATCTTCCCATGAAGGAACATGGTTTCTCACCAACTCAATGAGTGGTGCTACAAGTATAGAAAAATATGGGGCAAACCTTTTGTAAAAGTTTGTTAAGTCATGGAAGCCCCAAATTTTTCTTATACTTGGTGGAGTGGGCCACTCAGGAATGACCTTTATTCTCTTAGGGTTCATGGGAACCCCTTGATCACTATTTGAAAAATTAAGAAAAGTAAGGCAATAAAACATACCTTTTTCTGTATTTTCATATTGATTATTCCTACCAAAAAGTATGACAAACCTAAGGTGTCCCATATGAGTACCTAAGTTTGTATTGAAACTAAAAATAAGAATAAACCTACCTAATGGGTCCCTATGTACACACACCATGAAGATGTTAGGTGTACGAGTGATTTTACAAAAGAGGGTTGCACCACTCAAAACATTCATCATACCACCTATTTTAGGGACTTGGTGCCTAATAATACCTATTTTGGGCACCAACAAAGCACAAGGATTTAAGCTCTTGCGAACCAAACCCTCATCCAACAACTTCTTTACTTGAGGAATAAACTCAAGCCCAAGAGGTGTGGCAATGCTAGCAAGTGCCTTTTTACAAAAGAGAAAATGTGGAGGTTGTCTAAGAGGGAAAGTTTCTTTATTGTTTGTCTTTATTGTAAAATGAGTTTCCTTCTTAGCTAAACTCTTGGAGGAGACACTTACCTCCTTACACTTCTCTTTAACCACTAATGGTTGTCCTTCTTCTTGGGGGTAGATTTCTTCACTAGATTCTTCCCCTTTTGCTTTTTCACTTTCACTAGAGGAAGGTGAAGTAGTAGCCTCATCATGGCTACAATAAATGTCTTGGCCCCTCATAATCATGGTTTTTGTGGTGGGGCATTGAGAAGTAATGTGTCCTCTTCCAAGACATTTAAAGCACTTTATAGAGCTAGTTTTCTCTTGCATACTAGCCTTAGGGGCTTGCTTTTCTATTGTCTTTCCCTTATCATCTTTGGGCTTAGAAGGTGTCACCCCTAAGATGCCTTGACCTTGGTCTTTCTTTGGATAAGAGTGAGAGACATAAGATTTTGAAGTAGACATCTTTTTAAGTTGTTGCTCTACCCTTATTTCCCAATCTATGTTAGCCTCTACATTGTCCTTCCCATGGAAGTATGAGAGTTTAATGTTAGCCTCTTGAGGCTTTCTTTCCTTTTCTCTTCTATGGGAGTGAGGTCTAAGATGTGACCTATGCCTTCCTTCGTAATAGTCACGAAGTTCTTCACTTAGGCTTTTGCAAGAGTTATGACTTCTATAGGAGGCATGTTTTTCTCTTTTCATTTCTTTCATTATTTTTCTTCTTTCTTCCTCTCTTATTTTCTTTCTTTCATCTTGACTTATTTCTTCCACTCTTTTTTTTCCTTTTTTCTTTTCTCTCTTGTTTTTCTTTCCATAACTTTAGGGAACTCAACTCATCTAAGATTCTAGATAAAGGGTCTGTATGACTAGTACCCTCGCCATTAACACTAGATGAATGATGACTCATGTTGGTTCCTAAGTTGCGGTTCTTTCTTGTTGGAGGTTTGAAAACAAAAGGTAAAAGAAATTATGGTTGAAACTATCCAAAATAAACACTAAAAGAGGTGTGAAAGATAAGGTAAAAAACTAATAGGTAAAAGGAAACCTATCTAGGCGGTTTGACAATGGAAGGTAAAGGAAATAAGCTATGAAAGTAAGCAAGAAATGTAAACTAGGCGAATCCTAAGAGTGTTTGGATGACCAAATTCAAGGTTCCCAACAAAACACTCACTATCCTAGGGAAAAAATTGCCTAAAATTATTACACACAAATGGAAGTTTGGTAACCTATTGGAGGCTCCCAACACACTTCCAATGAAAGGCCTTTTTGTTACAAAACTTGAAAGCAATGAAGGTAAGTAAATTGCAAATTACAAAATTAAAAAACGGTCCTCAATTTTGGTGGTTGTTCTCTCTTTGGTGATTCACTCAATTTGGAGTGCTTCTTAGTCCAATAGCTCTTAAGGTGGTTGGCCCCTTGCTTCTTGACTCAGATTCTTCAAGGGATGACACCAATCCTCCTTTCCAATTCCCTATATGGCAACTCACAAACAAGGAAACAAAGAGACAAGCAATAACCAAAGACCAAAAAAAATGAAATGAAAGATAAACCAATGGAGTTTTTAACAAGACAATTTTTCAAGGATTATTCAACAATTAAAGCAATGAAAAGGACATAGAAGCAAGCTAGGACTAAAAGAGAAACTTAGAATGGCTCTAGAGTAGAGTAAAAAAAACTAAAAAAAAAAAAAGACTCAACAAACCTCTAGCTTTGGCACTTGTCTTCACACTAATTTTCAATTGAAATTTCCAATTATAGAATAAATTTTGAGCTAAAACAACAAGCACACTTCCCTTTCACCCTTTTTTTTTTTCTGGATACTCATTTTCCTGCCAACTTGTGTAATTTTTCGTATTTTTTTCATTTTATCCAAATCACTTGTTTCTTTTTTTCTAACTTTTTTCCAGATGTCTAGAAAATTCAGTAAAAATTTCAGCTCAAAATTCGAAGTAACCAATTCTCAATAATTTTTACAAGTTTGAATGTCCAAGCTGCCAGCACCAGCGATTTTTTTTTTAAGCATGGTATATTGATTGCCTTGGGCTTACTTTCAACCTTCCTATGTATGTTGAACTCACTAGTATTGTTTACCACAGTTTTAGGAGTTCAATATTCACTTAGGATCAACATTTCAGCCAGCAATTCAATCACCAAAACTCAAATTCACAATAGACATAATCATAAAGAAACCTAAAAGTTCAAGAAAATGTTCACAATCAAAGACTCTCTAAGAATTTTGCATGAACATGTTAAGGACTAATTAACATGAAAGATTTGACTCAAATCAAATAATAGGCTAAAATAATTTCATACACTCATGAACAAATGATTTAGACAAAGAAACAAGAAAATAAAATTCAGCACAACATAAGAAATCTTATGTGACAAGTTTCATGACTAGACATGACTTCTATGACAAAACTACAACAGGTGAACAAGTCACTCTAGATTTTTGAGTTTTTCTTCTACTTTTATATTTTTTTAAGAATTTTATGATTTAGGTTTCAGCCACAAAACTCTAGATTTAAGGAGCACCTACATGAAGCTCTTGTGCTCTGATTACCACTTGATGGAAGCTTGCTTGTGGAGCTTCTATGGAGGCTGGATCTTTGAGCTTCAATGAGCTCCTTCAATGGTGATTTTTCACCATGGAGATGCAGCGGAAGGCAAAGGAGAAGAGGAGAAGGGAGGCGCCATCCACTAGGGAATAAGCCATGGAAGAAGGAGCTTCACCACCAAGATGAGCCTTGGATAAGAAGCTTGGAAGGATGCTTCAATGGAGGAAAAGAAAGAGGGAGAGAAAGAGAGAGGGGGGGAGCACGAAATTGAAGGAATAAAAGAGGGGGAGAAGTAGAACTTTGAAGTGTGTCTCATAAGACTTTCATTCATCAAAGTTACAACAAGTGTTACACATGCTTCTATTTATAGACTAGGTAGCTTCCTTGAGAAGCTTTCTTGAGAAAACTTCCTTGAGAAGCTTCTTTGAGAAAACTTCCTTGAGAAGCTTCTTTGAGAAAACTTCCTTGAGAAGCTAGAGCTTAGCTACACACACCCCTCTCATAACTAAGCTCACCTCCTTGAGAAGCTTCCTTAAGAAGATTCCTAAAGAAGCTAGAGCTTAGCTACATACACATCTCTAATAGCTAAGCTCACCTCCTTGAGATGAGAAGCTAGAGCTTAGCTACACACCCCCTATAATAGCTAAGCTCACCCCCATGACAAAAAAAGATGAAAATACAAAAAAAAAGTCCTTACTACAAAGACTACTCAAAATGCCCCGAAATACAAGGCTAAAACCCTATACTACTAGAATGGCCAAAATACAAGGCCCAAATGAAGGAAAAACCTATTCTAATATTTACAAAGATAAGCGGGCTCATACTTAGCCCATGGGCTCAAAATATACCCTAAGGCTCATGAGAACCCTAGGGCCTTCCCTTGGATCTCTAGCCCAATCTACTTGGAGTCTTCTACCCAATGCCCTTGCGGGATAGGATTGCATCACCCGGTCTGGATTCCGACCTTGTGCAGCATAAGTTGCCATTGAATCCTGGGTCTTCCCCGGTTAAGCAAAAGTTACGAAGAATGAAACCCGAGATGTCTTTAAAAATTAAAGAAGAAGTAAGGAAGCAGTTCGATGCAGGTTTCTTAGCTGTGGCGCGGTACCCGGAGTGGGTGGCCAACATTGTCCCAGTCCCGAAAAAGGACGGCAAGGTTCGAATGTGTGTAGACTACCGGGACTTGAACCGAGCCAGTCCTAAGGACAATTTTCCCCTGCCACACATTGACATATTGGTAGATAATACGGCCAAATTCGCCCTTTTCTCATTTATGGATGGTTTCTCGGGATATAATCAAATAAAGATGACACCCGAAGATGTAGAGAAGACCACTTTCGTCACTCTCTGGGGGACTTTCTGCTATAAAGTGATGGCCTTCGGATTGAAGAATGCTGGTGCAACCTATCAACGCGCCATGGTGGCGTTGTTCCATGACATGATGCATAAGGAAATAGAGGTCTACGTAGATGACATGATTGCCAAGTCTCGGACTGAGGATGAGCACCTTGTCAATCTGCGTAAGCTGTTTGGAAGGTTGCAGAAATACCAATTAAAACTGAACCCAACCAAATGCACTTTTGGGGTGAAGTCGGGGAAGCTGCTAGGATTTATCGTAAGTCAGAAAGGGATAGAGATAGATCCCAAGAAAGTAAAGGCCATCCTTGAAATGTCTCGCAGCTCACCTGATGCAATCCTACCCCGCAAGGGCATTGGCTAGAAGACTCCAAGTAGATTGGGCTAGAGATCCAAGGAAAGGCCCTAGGGTTCTCATGAGCCTTAGGGTAGATTTTGAGCCCATGGGCTAAGTATGAGCCCACTTATCTTTGTAAATATTAGAATAGGTTATTCCTTCGTCCAGGCCTTGTATTTTGGTCATTCTAGTAGTATAGGGTTTTAGCCTTGTATTTCAGGGCATTTTGAGTTGTCTTTGTAATAAGGACTTTTTTTTGTTATTTTCATGTTTTTTGTCATGGGGGTGAGCTTAGCTATTATAGGGGGTGTGTAGCTAAGCTCTAGCTTCTCATCTCAAGGAGGTGAGCTTAGCTATTAGAGAGGTATGTGTAGCTAAGCTCTAGCTTCTTAAGGAATCTTCTTAAGGAAGCTTCTCAAGGAGGTGAGCTTAGTTATGAGAGGGGTGTGTGTAGCTAAGCTCTAGCTTCTCAAGGAAGTTTTCTCAAAGAAGCTTCTCAAGGAAGTTTTCTCAAGAAAGCTTCTCAAGGAAGCTACCTAGTCTATAAATAGAAGCATGTGTAACACTTGTTGTAACTTTGATGAATGAGAGTCTTGTGAGACACAACTCAAAGTTCAACTTCTCTCCCTTTTTCTTCCTTCAATTTCGTGCTCCCCCCTCTCTCTTTCTCTCCCTCTTTCTTTTCCTCCATTGAAGCATCCTTCCAAGCTTCTTATCCAAGGCTCATCTTGGTGGTGAAGCTCTTTTTTCCATGGCTTATTCCTTAATGGATGGCGCCTCCTCTCACCTCTTCTCATTTGTCTTCCGCTGCATCTCCATGGTGGAAAATCACCATTAAAGGACCTCATTGAAGCTCAAAGATCCAGCCTCCATAGAAGCCCCACAAGCAAGCTTCCATCAAGTGGTAATCAGAGCACAAGAGCTTCAAGTAGGTGCTCCTTAAATCTCCATTAATTTTTCTTGCTTTACCTTCTCTTCCATTGTTGTTTCTTCATTTTTTCTCCATGTATCTCCTCATATGTCTTGTGCTAAATTTTGTTAACTTGATTCTTTAGATTTTCCATTGATTAAACTTGCTATAGAAGCTACATTTGATTTTCTATGGTTCAAATTTCTTGTTCTTGTTCTTGAACCATGAATTGTGTTGAGTTTAGGTTCCTTTGAGTTTTGTCTTGTTATTTTTTGTGGCTGAAACCTAAATCATAAAATTCTTACAAAAAATATAAAAGTAGAAGAAAACCTCAAAAATCTAGAGTGACTTGTTCACCTGTTGTAGTTTTGTCATAGAAGTCATGTCTAGTCATGAAACTTGTCACATAAGATTTCTTATGTTGTGCTGAATTTTATTTTCTTGTTTCTTTGTCTAACTCATTTGTTCATGAGTGTATGAAATTATTTTAGCCTATTATTTGATTTGAGTCAAATCTTTCATGTTAATTAGTCCTTAACATGTTCATGCAAAATTCTTAGAGAGTCTTTGATTGTGAACCTTTTCTTGAACTTTTAGGTTTCTTTATGATTGTGTCTATTGTGAATTTGAGTTTTGGTGATTGAATTGCTGGCTGAAATGTTGATCCTAAGTGAATATTGAACTCTGAAAACTGTGGTAAACAATCCTAGTGAGTTCAACATACATAGGAAGGTTGAAAGTAAGCCCAAGGCAATCAATATACCATGCTTAAAGAAACAAATCGCTGGTGCTGGCAGCTTGGACATACAAACTTGTAAAAATTACTGAGAATTGGTTACTTCTAATTTTGAGTTGAAATTTTTACTGAATTTTCTAGACATCTGGAAAAAAGTTATAAAAAAAGAAACAAGTGATTTGGATAAAAGGAAAAAATACGAAAAATCGCACAAGTTGGCAGGAAAATCAGTATCTAGAAAAAAAAGGTGAAAGGGAAGGGTGCTTGTTGTTTTGGCTCAAAATTTATTCTATAATTGGAAATTTCAATTCAAAATTAGTGTGAAGACAAGTGCCAAAGCTATAGTTTTGTTGAGTCTTTTTTTTCAGTTTTTTTACTCTACTCTAGAGCCAGTCTAAGTTTCTCTTTGAGTCCTAGCTTGCTTCTATGTCCTTTTCATTGCTTTAATTGTTGAATAATCCTTGAAAAATTGTCTTGTTAAAACTCCATTGGTTTAGCTTTCATTTCATTTTTTTTGGTCTTTGGTTATTGCTTGTCTCTTTGTTTCCTTGTTTGTGGGTTGCCATATAGGGAATTGGAAGGAGGATTGGTGCCATCCCTTGAAGAATTTGAGTCCAGAAGCAAGGGGCCAACCACCTTAAGAGCTATTGGACTAAGAAGCACTCCAAATTGAGTGAATCACCAAAGAGAGAACAACCACCAAAATTGAGGACCGTTTTGTAATTTTGTAATTTGCAATTTAATTACCTTCATTGCTTTCAAGTTTTTGTAACAAAAAGGCCTTTCATTGGAAGTGTGTTGGGAGCCTCCAATAGGTTACCAAACTTCCATTTGTGTGTAATAATTTTAGGCAATTTTTACTTAGGATAGTGAGTGTTTTGTTGGGAACCTTGAATGTGGTCATCCAAACACTCTTAGGATTCACCTAGTTTACATTTCTTGCTTACTTTAATAGCTTATTTCTTTTACCTTCCATTGTCAAACCGCCTAGATAGCTTGCATTTTACCAATTAGTTTTTTTTTACCTTATCTTTCACACCTCTTTTAGTGTTTATTTGGCTAGTTTCAACCATAGTTTCTTTTACCTTTTGTTTTTAAACCTCCAACAAGAAAGAACCACAACTTAGGAACCAACATGAGTCATCATTCATCTAGTGTTAATGGCGAGGGTACTAGTCATAAAGACCCTTTATCTAGAATCTTAGATGAGTTGAGTTCCCTCAAGTTATGGAAAGAAAAACAAGAGAGAAAAGAAAAAGGAAAAAAAAGAGAGGAAGAAATAAGTCAAGATGAAAGAAAGAAAATAAGAGAGGAAGAAAGAAGAAAAATAATGAAAGAAATGAAAAGAGAAAAACATGCCTCCAATAGTAGTCATAACTCTTGCAAGAGCCTAAGTGAAGAACTTCGTGACTATTACGAAGGAAGGCATAGGTCACATCTTAGACCTCACTCCCATAGAAGAGAAAAGGAAAGAAAGCCTCAAGAGGCTAACATTAACCTCTCATACTTCCATGGGAAGGACAATGTAGAGGCTAACTTAGATTGGGAAATAAGGGTAGAGCAACAACTTAAAAAGAAGTCTACTTCAAAATCTTATGGCTCTCACTCTTATCCAAAGAAAGACCAAGGTCAAGGAATCTTAGGGGTGACACCTTCTAAGCCCAAAGATGATAAGGGGAAGGCAATAGAAAAGCAAGCCCCTAAGGCTAGTATGCAAGAGAAAACTAGCTCTATAAAGTGCTTTAAATGTCTTGGAAGAGGACACATTACTTCTCAATGCCCCACCACAAAAACCATGATTATGAGGGGCCAAGACATTTATAGTAGCCAAGATGAGGCTACTACTTCACCTTCCTCTAGTGAAAGTGAAGAAGCAAAAGGGGAAGAATCTAGTGAAGAAATCTACCCCCAAGAAGATGGACAACCATTAGTGGTTAAAGAGAAGTGTAAGGAGGTAAGTGTCTCCTCCAAGAGGTTAGCTAAGAAGGAAACTCATTTTACAATAAAGACAAACATTAAAGAAACTTTCCCTCTTAGACAACCTCCACATTTTCTCTTTTGTAAAAAGACACTTGCCAGCATTGCCACACCTCTTGGGCTTGAGTTTATTCCTCAAGTAAAGAAGTTGTTGGATGAGGGTTTGGTTCGCAAGAGCTTAAATCCTTGTGCTTTTTTGGTGCCCAAAATAGGTATTATTGGGCACCAAGTCTCTAAAATAGGTGGTATGATGAATGTTTTGAGTAGTGCAACCCTCTTTTGTAAAATCACTCGTACACCTAACATCTTCATGGTGTGTGTACATAGGGACCCATTAGGTAGGTTTGTTCTTATTTTTAGTTTCAATACAAACTTAGGTACTCATATGGGACACCTTAGGTTTGTCATATTTTTTGGTAGGAATAATCAATATGAAAATACAGAAAACGGTATGTTTTATTGCGTTACTTTTCTTAATTTTTCAAATAGTGATCAACGGGTTCCCATGAACCCTAAGAGAATAAAGGTCATTCCTGAGTGGCTCACTCCACCAAGTATAAGAAAAATTTGGGGCTTCCATGACTTAACAAACTTTTACAAAAGGTTTGTCCCATATTTTTCTATACTTGTAGCACCACTCATTGGGTTGGTGAGAAACCATGTTCCTTCATGAGAAGATGCCCAGGAAATGGGTTTTCAGACCTTACCTTACTTCAACATACCAAACACCACTAATACATGTGTTTTTGTTCTTTTTACAGGTGTTGAGGGAAGGAGCCCAGAGTATGATGAAACTCGGGATTTGAGGTCAAATCCTATCCAAGGTGGAGGGAATGATGCAATCCTACCCCGCAAGGGCATTGGCTAGAAGACTCCAAGTAGATTGGGCTAGAGATCCAAGGAAAGGCCCTAGGGTTCTCATGAGCCTTAGGGTAGATTTTGAGCCCATGGGCTAAGTATGAGCCCACTTATCTTTGTAAATATTAGAATAGGTTATTCCTTCGTCCAGGCCTTGTATTTTGGTCATTCTAGTAGTATAGGGTTTTAGCCTTGTATTTCAGGGCATTTTGAGTTGTCTTTGTAATAAGGACTTTTTTTTGTTATTTTCATGTTTTTTGTCATGGGGGTGAGCTTAGCTATTATAGGGGGTGTGTAGCTAAGCTCTAGCTTCTCATCTCAAGGAGGTGAGCTTAGCTATTAGAGAGGTATATGTAGCTAAGCTCTAGCTTCTTAAGGAATCTTCTTAAGGAAGCTTCTCAAGGAGGTGAGCTTAGTTATGAGAGGGGTGTGTGTAGCTAAGATCTAGCTTCTCAAGGAAGTTTTCTCAAAGAAGCTTCTCAAGGAAGTTTTCTCAAGAAAGCTTCTTAAGGAAGCTACCTAGTCTATAAATAGAAGCATGTGTAACACTTGTTGTAACTTTGATGAATGAGAGTCTTGTGAGACACAACTCAAAGTTGAACTTCTCTCCCTTTTTCTTCCTTCAATTTCGTGCTCCCCCCTCTCTCTTTCTCTCCCTCTTTCTTTTCCTCCATTGAAGCATCCTTCCAAGCTTCTTATCCAAGGCTCATCTTGGTGGTGAAGCTCTTTTTTCCATGGCTTATTCCTTAATGGATGGCGCCTCCTCTCACCTCTTCTCATTTGTCTTCCGCTGCATCTCCATGGTGGAAAATCACCATTAAAGGACCTCATTGAAGCTCAAAGATCCAGCCTCCATAGAAGCCCCACAAGCACCCCTACCTGTGAACCCATTTTTAAGCTGTTACGTAAGAACCAAGCGGTCCTATGGAACAGTGACTGCCAAGAGGCCTTCGAGAAGATCAAATAGAGTCTCGCGAATCCCCCAGTGCTCATGCCACCTGTCGCAACCTACCCTTCGGCGGGAGGGCGACGCGTGACTCGCGGGATGCGTGTTCCACGAAAGGAATACGCGCGGAGTTGCCACCAACGTTTATTTGAGGAAAACGTCGGAAAAACCGGAAAAGACGCGATCTACGAACTTTTAAGTGAAAGGCTCGGGAGTTGTATTTACGCACGGGGAAGGTATTAGCACCCCACACGTTTGTCTCGAAGGACACCAGCCTTTAATCGGATGTGCAAACATGACTTTGATTTTTTTATGTTCCCTTTTATGTCTTTATACCCTTTATATTTTTTCTTTTTTTTGTGGTCGACAAGGATGTTCCCCTTTGCTCCTACGTATTCCTCAATTTATGATGGGGAAATCAGACCTACGTAGTTCTTGCGGAACAAAGTGTTTGGTTAAGTTGTTTTTGTCTTTATTGCAAAATATGTTTTTATTGAACAAAAGGTCATTTAAGGTGTTGGACCATTAAACGGTCTTTTGATTTTGAAAGGAGAGAAACGTTAAGGCGTTGGACCATTAACGATCTCTTGTTTTTGAAAGGAGAGAAACGTTAAGGCATTGGATCATTAACGATCTCTTGGGGTGGTCGACAAAAGCGGGGCTTTTGCTCCTACGTATCCTCAATTGCGATGAGGAAATCAGACCTACGTAGTTCTTGCAAAAGCGGTAAAGTTACATGTTGATTTTGAACGGTCCATGTTAACCGATAAAAGCAAAGAGGACCGTTTAAGGCGTTGGACCTTAAAACGGTTTTTAGTGATTTTTCAGACAAAACTTGATTTGTGAGTCTATTTTTATCTTAGTCTCACTTTGGTTATTAATCAATTCATTCAAGGAAACTTCCAAAGAAAAACGTCCGATTGATTTTTTTGATTTATTTTATTCAAAGATATTTTGATTATTTTATTATTATTTTTCAAGATATTTTGATTATTTTATTATTATTTTACTTTTTTTGGTTTAACCGAGGTTATAGCGTGAACGATCGGTTAGATTTCGTTTTAAAAGTGATTAAATGAGATTACAACACAAATGATCGGTTAAAATTTATTTTATCATTTATTAGGTGAGAAAACGGCTTAAATAAACGATAAAAGCGCGTTAAAGACGGAAGAAAAGAAATCGGAAATGAACGAAATAAAGATGAAAGCTTAAAAAAAAACTAGAAATGAATTGAAAGTCTCGGATTCGAAAACTTACCCATTGAAGAACGAAGAACGGATGAAGAACGGTGAAGAATGAACGAAAACCTTCACGGATTTGCTTACGGAAACATCTCGGAAGCGTTACGGATGCACCTCGACTTGGATTTTCTTCACAAAAACAATTTTTTTCACCTAAAGCAGCTGAAATACATAGCCAGGGGGCTCCGGGATCCTTAGAACAGCCCCCTTCAGCCTTTTTATAGGAAAAAGGGGAGGAGGTTGCCGCCCAGCTCGCCCAGGCGAGCAGGGTTGCTTCCTCCAGAAGCAACAGCCTTCTGGAGGAATCTTCTGGAGGGCCCAAGTGGGCCTGGTTGCTATTTGCACCCCCATTTTTACTAAGTACACCCCCTACCTTTTTTTTTGTTGATTCTTTTTTCGTAAAGTTACGGAAACTCACGGATTTCGCAACGATACATGTTTTCTTTCCGTAATGTTACGGAACCTTGCGGATTACATAATCATCCCCTTTTTGACTTATGAAATGTTACGGAACCTCACTAATTGTGCAACGATGCTTCCTCTTGATTTCCGGTGCGTCACGGAACCTTACGGATTGTGCATCAATACCTTCTTTTGATTTCCGGCATGTCCCAGAACTTCACAAATTGCCTAATGAAGGGTGCCAAACACCTCACAAGGACCAAACAAAAGTTGCATGCCACCAAGCAAGGGTCCCCGGACGAAATTAGGGTATGACAGTTGCCCCTCTTTACTTGTCTTTTATTGGAGATAAAAGGGAAGTAAAGATAAGACACTAATTTCGTTCCTCTCGGTTGACGAGAGTCGCGAGTGACCATAAAATACCTCTGCATGCAAATGACTTGTTGTCCCCGAGGGAACAAAAGGTGCAGAAGGCGATGTCAGCCTCTACATGCTATCAAGCGTTTTGTCTTACAGATAGCAAAAGAATGTTTATACGGATAACCACTCAGGTATTTCCGCCCATCAGCGTGACTCAAATGTCAGTATGACAGATCTTGTGAGCGCGGAAGATAACGTAAATCTCCGCGTGTCAACGGGCTTGTCGGCCGCGATTGACGAAGGGCGCAGAATGACCATAATTTGTCTCTGCGTGCCATCGGACACAACTGTGTCTGAATGGCAAAAAGGTGTGCGGAATGACCATAATTTGTCTCCGCATGTCATCGGGCCCGCCGCCTCTGGATGACAAAAGGGCGCAGAATGACCATAATTTGTCTCTGCGTGCCATCGGACACAACGGTGTCTGAATGGCAAAAGGGTGTGCGGAATGACCATAATTTGTCTCCGCATGTCATCGGGCCCGCCGCCTCTGGATGACAAAAGGGCGCAGAATGACCATAATTTGTCTCTGCGTGCCATCGGACACAACTATGTCTGAATGGCAAAAGGGTGTGCGGAATGACCATAATTTGTCTCCGCATGTCATCGGGCCCGCCGCCACTGGATGACAAAAGGGCGCAGAATGACCATAATTTGTCTCTGCGTGCCATCGGACACAACGGTGTCTGAATGGCAAATGGGTGTGCGGAACGACCATAATTTGTCTCCGCATGTCATCGGGCCTGCCGCCTCTGGATGACAAAAGGGCGCAGAATGACCATAATTTGTCTCTGCGTGCCATCGGACACAACTGTGTCTAAATGGCAAAAGGGTGTGCGGAATGACCATAATTTGTCTCCGCATGTCATCGGGCCCGCCGCCTCTGGATGACAAAAGTGCGCAGAATGACCATAATGTGTCTCTGCGTGCCATTGGACACAACTGTGTCTGAATGGCAAAAGGGTGTGCGGAATGACCATAATTTGTCTCCGTATGTCATCGGGCCCGCCGCCTCTGGATGACAAAAGGGCGCAGAATGACCATAATTTGTCTCTGCGTGCCATCGGACACAACTGTGTCTGAATGGCAAAAGGGTGTGCGGAATGACCATAATTTGTCTCCGCATGTCATCGGGCCCGCCGCCTCTGGATGACAAAAGGGCGCAGAATGACCATAATTTGTCTCTGCGTGCCATCGGACACAACTGTGTCTGAATGGCAAAAGGGTGTGCGAAATGACCATAATTTGTCTCCGCATGTCATCGGGCCCGCCGCCTCTGGATAACAAAAGGGCGCAGAATGACCATAATTTGTCTCTGCGTGCCATCGGACACAACTGTGTCTGAATGGCAAAAAGGTGTGCGGAATGATCATAATTTGTCTCCGCATGTCACATGACCTCAGGGTCAGTATGACAGAGATTGTGGGGCGGCCGACAAAAGCAAGGCTCTTGCTCCTACGTATCCTCAATGAGGAACTCAGACCTACGTAGTTCTAGATAACTTGTGAGACTTGAAAAAGTCTCCACCGGAAAATGCGGACACCTTTGGAAAGGGCGCAGATGACCACATTAGCCTCCGCTCGTCAATCACACTTGGGGTCACTGAATGACGAGGTGCGGATAACCGTAAGGTGTCTCCGCGGGCTACCAGCTTTTGGGTCATGGTAACAAAAAGCGGTGCGGTCGACAAAAGCGATCTTTTTGCTCCTACGTATCCTCAAATGAGGAACTCAGACCTACGTAGTTCTGGATAACTTGTGAGACTTGAAAAAGTCTCGGTGTTTTCTCCACTAAAATGCAAACATGCTTTAGTAAAGAGACAAATATTCCAACTGATTAGAGCAGCATATGCTTTTTTGAGTGGAAAACAATGCGTCTACCGGGGAAGGAGAGTCTGCTGATGAAACCCCCCCATAACCATAAATGAGACTTTGGATGTTAGCATTTCGTTTCTAAATGACCATTTAGAGGAAACACTGGGTTCAACAAAAATAGAAGAAAATCACTCATAGTGTATCAACCTCGCACAGGTAAGTGTTTCATCCTAATTCCGAACCATAGATATGTCACGACTTGACTTTGCGAATTATTTCCTATCAAATCAAAGATTACATGTGTGATCATGGATCAATAGGACTTCCCTTGGAAATGGGTTCTTTTGGTGGGTTTTTCGGCTTTTGATCTTTTTTTTTTTTGGCTTTTTCCTTTTCTGTTCTTTGTTTGACGCGAGGCGAACAAGTCACCGACGCACAGGATTTTGGTTGGTAATCAAAGGGAGAATACCACTTTAGGTCATGGTTTCCTTTCCTTCCTTTTGTTCATTTGGTGACAATTTGGTATTGTTCAGATATTGTCTGGTCCAAAGACCTTTTTGCACGTTTCTTCTGGTTTCTTTCGATCCTTGATCAGGAGCTTTCTTTCCTTCTTCTTCTTCTTCTTTTTTTTTTACTTTCTCCCATTCTTTGATTGGGAATTTTCTTCTTTTCTTTTTGCTTTCTCCCACTCTTTGATTGGGAATTTCCTTCTCTTCTTTTTTGCTTCCGAGGGTAAGGATTGACATTCTCACCCTGGGTCAAGGTTTATGGTGAGTTAGGATTTTGGCTCAAGGCTACATGTCAGGGTTTGGTTTGGTTCAAGGATAAAAAGGATGCCCCACATTATTTCCATGACACAAATGCAAAAATGATGATTTGGAAATTTTATGCAAAACTGGTCATGCATGCACCTATGCGGACACTCAAGTGTCAAATTTTTATGGTCATGTGATGCTAGGGCTCAGGATTCATTTCCTCTATTTTAAATCAACCCAATGTTTCCAAAATATGTTCTTTTATCAATTTGTGCATTCATCCTAGTCCATTTTGGGTACTCGGGAAAATTTCACAGCATTCACCCTTCAGGTGTACACACATTTTTTCAAAAACTAGCTATGATCAGCGAATTTTTTTTTTTTTGGGAAAACACAAATTGACTGTCCTTTTGAAAGAGGTGATAGTCCATGCAACCTTATCCTATCTTTTGCAAACCTCTCCGAGAACTCCCTCAGAGTGTGTGTTCTGTTTGATTTAGTCATTTGACCATTTTGGAGTGACGGCAATGGAGTCGTTTGATGTTTAATCAATCCATTGAAATCCTAGGGTTTGTCCACCTTTTTTTTTTGTTAAAAACATCGATGGGTGAGAACTTTTGATCGGCCCCTATGTTCACTTGAGGCTCATGCACGATGCCCCTCATTGCTCCAGTGTAAGGCTTTGAGGTACCAATCGTTGTCTTGTTTTCATAGCCTCGTAGTGAGGAAGAATGAAAGAAGCAGTTGATTCCTGCAAAAAGAATTTTCCAAGGACGAGAAATAGTTGAAGGATTTTTTGATGGATTAAGTCAAATGACTCCTATGTAGAAGCAAGATGTTTTGATGTTTTGATGATGCCAAAGGATCAAGTACTTCCAAGTTTTATTCAAGACAAGAATCCAAGAATCCAAGAAAATCAAGATATATGATCAAGTTGATCTCTAGAATCTTAGGAAGAAGTTTCCAAATTGAAAAAGCAAAAGGTTTGGCCAAAGAATTCTATCTAAATCATTTTAAATTGAGATTTACTCTCTGGTAATCAATTACCAACAGCTGAAAATGTTTATAATAGTCACTAGAAATTTGAATTCAAAATTTATAATGTGTAATCGATTACACATGGATGGTAATTGATTACCAGCAATTTATTCAAATTTTAAAGCCTGTGATCGATTACACAAGTCTTGTAATCGATTACCAGAGGAGATTTTCAAAAAATAATTTCCAAGAGTCACATCTATTCAAATGGTTTATGAATGGCCATCAAAGGTGACTTGGAAACACGAATTTAAAGAGAGTTTTCATTGCCCAAAAGTTTTATCCTCTCAAAAAGATTCCTTGGTCAACCACTTGCATATTCAATAAGGAATTTTGATTGATCTTCATTGTACAATCTATCTCTTTTAAGAGAGATTTCTTCTTCTTATTTCTGAAAAGGGATTAAGAGACCGTGGGTCTCTTGTTGTAGAGGATTCCTGAACACAAGGGAAGGGTTGTCCCTGTGTGGTTCAGACTTTGTAAAAAGAGTTTTACAAAGAGAGTGGAAAATCTCAAGTGGGTTGCTTGAGGACTGGACGTAGGCGCGGGAAGTGGCCGAACCAGTATAAATCAAGTTTGCATTCCTCTCTTCCTTTAAACTTCTTTTATTTATTGCTATTTATCTTTTGCTTTAAAGAAGTTTATTTTGAATTGTCTTTTGAGTAATTCATGTTAAGGGTGCATTGTTAATCCAAAAAGAAAGAGTGATAGTTCAATTGGGGAATAGTCTTTGCATCTTAATTCAACCCCCCCTTTCTTAAGATAACTGAAGGCCATTTGTCCAACATCCTATTCTTGACAACTCGCTTGTCTAAGAAGATAAACTTTCCGGAATGATAAAATGAAGTCACATGAACGTCTATATTTTTACTTGAAAACACAGTCAATCAAATGCCCCTTCTTTTTTTTTTTTTTTTTTACTTTACTCGTCGTTTTACGACACCCCCACCAATGTGCAAGATGAGTAATCTCTGATTGAACGGTCTTGGAAGTCAACACTCAGGAGCGCAGGTTGCTTGAGCAAACAGACCAATGGCTTACACTCACATTCCGGTGGAAGTTTGAATAAGCAAAGATGTGTTTGTGAGAGGATGAGAGAGACAAGGATGTCAATTTTATCCATATCATTTAGCATTGTAACTGTGGTTTATAATAATGGCATAAACTTGAAAATCCTGATGAGTCATAACAACAGCTTCCAGAATTGCCCCATGTATGGTGTTGCTTGTCAATGTCAGGATTCCACAAGCGATTCTCCTCAAATTTCAGCCAGCCCGTATCAATTAGACTTCACACTTTATGCTTCGGGGTCATACAATGCTCAATGGAATGCCCAGGGGCTCCTCCATGATAAGCACACGTTGCGTTCGAGTCGTATTCTTGGAGAAATGGAGGTTGATGAACCTTGGCTGGGGTTATGGCTACCATTGAATTATCAAGTAGATATGGGATCAAGTTTAGCATATGACAACGGAATTTGGGGTGAACCCTACATGCTTTTTCACTGCAAAATTCATTTCTTGGTTGGTGTTTTGGCTTGTGCTAAAGGTGGTGTTTAGCATTGGTCGTATCGTAGACAGACTTTGTGGTTGATTTAGGGATGGCCTTTGTGGATAAATGGGCGGTAGGTAAGGAGAAGGGTTGAGTAATGACATTGTTGGGTTGGTGGGAAACTTGGTCGTACAGGAATGGCAGTCACAGCATGGGTTTCTCCCTCTTTCTCACCCTCTTCATTTGCCCCAGTTTTCTCAGTCGTCCTAGTAGGATGATCAAATTTGCCTCTTTTCGGACCCACATTGATCCTTTCACTGGCGAAGACCAAATCTGCAAAGCTTTGAGGGTGCGTAGCCCACCATCTTTTCATAGTAGAGTACCGATAATGTGTCTACCACCACGATTATCGGCTCCCTTTTTGCACATGTTCTGTAGTTGCATCCTATCCGGAACCATATCAGAATAGTACTGATACTGCCTAACGAAGGCAACCATTAGGTCCTTCCAAGTATGGACTCGGGAAGGTTCCAAGTTAGTGTACCAGGTAACAGCTACCCCAGTAAGACTTTCTTGGAAGAAATGTATTAGCGGTTCCTCATCTTTGCGTATGCCCTTATCTTCCGACAATACATCTTTGGATGGTTCTTGGGGCAAGTAGTCCCCTTGTACTTGTCAAAGTCCAGCACCTTGAACTTGGGAGGGGTGATGATATTGGGTACTAGGAACAACTCTTCTAGGTTAGCAAAGGAATAATCTTTACCTCCTTCAATGGCCCTGAGCCTTTCCTCTTTCCCATTTCTGCCATAGCATGAGGGTTTTTAACCGCTATGGAATGTGAGGGTTGTGGTTATGGGTGACACTGAGGGCCCTCCAAAGTGTTTTGCAGGGGTATACCACCAACTGCTTGCCCTTCAGTGGCATATCCGAGGCAAGGCTCGAAGTCGGCTAGATTGTGGTGGGGCATTCCATGTGTCTCCTCCATGGGTCGAGAGACATGTGCATGATCAGATTGAGGTTGTTGGCTCTTAATGAGTATGAGAGTGGAGTTATTGAGATTTTCATTGAGAGTGTATGCCACATTGGGTGGTGTATAGTTGGGAGGCAAGCCATATGATGGGAAGGCGTGCTCATTTTGAATTTGCACATCATGGGGTCGTCCGTACTTCCCAAATCTTTACCTACCATATTTGAGGTTGGATGATTCATTTGCTTGAGGCCAGATGGGAGCATCGGGTTCACCTTAGCGACAGCGCTAGTAGCGGCAACTATAACCGCATTGGCTTCCATTATCTTCTTCATGCTCATCATGGCCTCCATCATTGTGGCCATTTGCTCTTTCATGGCCTCCATTTCGGCCTTCATCTTCTCTTGCACCTCCTATGCTTCACCCATTACTCTAGCTCTAGCACGAGTTCGGTAAGGGCGCCGTAAAGCGTGTCCTTTTCTTTTTGATAACAATGATTAAGTTCATTTTATTTTATTTTATTTTATTTTTCAAGGAAAGAATGCAATGAGCAATGCAACCAATGAAAAGCATGGATGCATGCGAATGATGTACAGTTGAAGTATTGCGAATTTTTATGCAGGATATGGGGTTGAATCAATTTAGATTTTCAACATGGTCCATGACATCTTTGTCAAAGTGAAACTGGAAGTAACAAGGACATCAACAATCCTAAATATGTTTGGCAGTACACGAAGCAGTGATGTGACTCGATTCGTCTTTTGCCCCAATTTTGCAAGACGGTTACTTCCATATTTCAACTTGACTTGATGAACCTTTTTGTAAAAGCATGAGCTTGGTTCAACCCTATAATCCAAGGAATGGCAATTCTGATCGCCAATACTTCAACAACATCTCATAGGGATGAATGACTCGGGCATACTTTAAGCTTATGCACGGAAAATGTAATTATGAAATTGAGATGCCCGAAGAAACACCATTTCCAAGTTAACCATGCATTAGGTACCATGTTCAATTATTTTGTTTTGTTGTTGTGTGTTTTTTTTATTTTTAGAAATGGGTTTATGATCCCAACATGGTTGGCTCATGGTGCCTAACACATGCAACTAAGAATGTAGTGTGAAGTTTCACGCTTCCCCTTTTTTGTTTTTGTTTTGTAGAGGAAAACGCAAGGATGAGCAAACATGAAAACAAATGGTATGCAATTTTGCAGATCAAAAATTTTGTTGAACGCATATGCATGATGATGCCATGACTCATGCAAAATGTGAGGCTGTAATATGATAACAGACAAATGCAGGAATGATATGTTCATTATGATGCCATGAAGAGATGTTTATGCGATGCATGATATGAATGCATTTACGGACACGAGAGCCCGAAAAATTATCTCTTCTTACTTGCGCATTTGGGGGCGCAGTGCCCTATGTGTACAGTTAAGAAGGTGATATGGACCTTCCGGCTTCCCGTGACAAAGGACGAGACCAACATACAATGCATGCTAGAGATAAAATGCGGGAGTGACTTGATTCACACTGATTTTTGGAGTAAAAATGTGGGATAAACTCATTTTATTCAAAAAGTTATAACTAGTCAAGATCTGAGCGACAATACAAACTTCCTAGCGGTTTCTAATCATATGGTCCATTAAGTCTATCATATGCTGACAATAGCTGAGAAGTCCGTGGATCTCCTCGGGGGCGGAGTAGGTGTCCGCCATTGCTTTGGCCTTGGCTAGCAATCGGGGAAGTTCTTGACTCCTGTTCAAAGTAAGAGCAAATCGGTCCATCCTCATTGTTGCCTCTTGGTGCAATGAATCAATTACCCTTTCCCTTGCTTCCCTTTCTGCTGATATCTTGGCGTACTCATCCTCTAGCCTTTGCTCGTGAGTCGCCGCTAGATTTAGCTTCTCTTTGCACTCATCGATGATGGCCCACATATTCCCTTCAGTCTCGCTTAACTGTTGGGACAAATTTCTTTTCGACCTAAGGCAAGCTTTTAGCTCGTCCTTCAAGATCATGCCTTTGACCCGTGATGATTCCTTTCACCTCTTCGGAGCTTGAGCTCACTATTGCTGCCCTATAAAGCCCCTCAACACTTTTCTTTGGTCGTGTTCTTCCTTTCGGGCCTTCTTGGTTTCTCGTTACAAGGCTTCAGTGGTGGCCATATTGACGTCCCTTAGTTCATCATACTCTTTTCAGACTTTGATGGCTATGGACTTGAACTTCTCTTCGACTACCCGTGCTCTTTCAAGCTCTGCCTTTAGGGCTTGTACCTCATCACTTTCTTCCAAAGCTTTAACCTCATCATCTCTCATAGTCTTTAGATTTGGGAGCCAATCCAATCCTTGTGTCCGGACTCTCAGCCACTTATGATAGCCGCCGATGCTCCCATTACTGCTTCCCCTAAGCTCTCTGTCCTTTCTTCACACCGCATCACATGCCTTGTGAACTCCTTAGAGTACCCTCGCATTGGGGTCACTGAAACCCCGTGCGATGAAAGGCATGATGCTTTCGTCTGATGGCACTCCTCTCATGGGGTAGCCAAGCTGTCTTATGTCAAGGACGGGATTATAATTAATACAACCCCTTGTTCCATCAAGGGAACATTTGGACATCCTTCGCATGAAGATAGAATCCTTATTCTTCCTTCCTTCTAGCGAGGGAAACAATTAACAGACGCCCCTCCATGCTAGCCAAGAGTTGGTCCCAATTCGCCTTTTCTTTTTTTCGACGCACGAGCGGTGACCTTATAGCGGATAGACGGGCCTACCTTCTTGGAGAAAAAGGTGCGAAACCAGCCACACATAGAGAGCCGGTGTACAACAAACAATTCTTGCGCCGCTCTTTTCACATCTCTGGTCGAACGTGTCATGCATGGCCAAAATGGCGACGACCGGGCTTTCCTTGCCATGATGAAAGGCGAGGAAAGCGTCAATCGCTGCTAGGTCCACTAACCCTTCCATATTCGGAAAGAGGACAACTCCAAAGATCAAAAGCGCCAAGATGTCAATAAAAGAAAGCCTATTCGCCTTGATTTGCCAAGGCCTTTGCCCTTTCCTCCAAACACTTCCTTGGTACTCCAACTACCCCATTCCTGTTTTGCTTTACCCGGTCCAACTCTTGTGCTGAGATTTTCACTACCTTGGCAACTCTTGTTGTGGAGGGATAGAACCCAGAGAAAAGATATGGCTTCCTTCCTCCCAGTGGGCATCCCAGGATTTCTTCAAACTCTTTCACAGTCGGCACTAGCTGGAAGTCCTCAAATGTGAAGCACCTTAGGGGCTGGTCATAATACTGGGAAAGGGATGCAATCGGTTCCATGGAGACTTCTACCCTAGCTAGGTCCCAAATCTTACCATAATCTTTGCGAAAAGCTTGCCGCTGGAGCTGACCCATTAACTGCCCTAACTCCTTTAGACTGGTGGTCCCTAGGCTCTTGACCTTAACTTGATAGAACCTCTTTTTAATCGAAGGCATTTGACTTGATCCCATGTTTTACTAAAGTGAACAAAAATCGGCGCGAATCAAAACACCCACATCTATCATGGGTGGAATGGATGAATGCATGAGGAAATATGACACAAATGCAATTTATTAACACGGGAGCCCGGGAAATTGTCTCCTTCTTAGATACAACATCTTGGGGTAGCAAAGTGCCCGACGTATGTATTAAAGAAGGTGACTCGGACCGTCCGTTGGTTTTCCAATGTGCGTGATGCATATGCGAAAGGCGCAACACGGGAATGTACAGTATGACAATATTCACAAAATACAAGAAAAAGGGTATGTGACACTTATGCATGGGAGTGTGAAAAATGGCACGCAGCGTGTCCGCTCCGTGCCCCTATTCAAGGGACCTATATGGGAGGGATCTAACAAGGCTTTTAGTGATAATTCCCAAGGTGGTCATATCTCTCTTGAAGGTCTCTAGAGGTATCATCCCCTTCGAAGAACATATTGCAGCAGTAGGGACTACTAGCAACGATATATTTTCAAAGTGGAAAACTCTAGATGAGGGTTCACTGTAATCAAGCAAGTCGGAGACCTAGCATGATCACAGATTCACCTCCACTCCTTATGTTCCCATGAACCCGGGTATAGGGCGCCTTTTCAACTCACAGTGTGTGCAAACAGTGTTGGTGTTTGTGTGCATCAAATGAATAAATATTTACCTCATGCATACATTTTAAAATACACTAAAAGCATCAAAGAGTTGTATACAAAGAACGTAAGAAAAATAAAGGGAAACCAATAAAGGAGGATGTCATGATAAAACATTGCACAAGATTAAATGGCCTAACTCTCAAAAAATAGTCCCCAGTGGAGTCGCCAACTGTCGCAACCTACCCTTCGGCGGGAGGGCGACGCGTGACTCGCGGGATGCGTGTTCCATGAAAGGAATACGCGCGGAGTTGCCACCAACTTTTATTTGAGGAAAACGTTGGAAAAACTGGAAAAGACGCGATCTACGAACTTTTAAGTGAAAGGCTCGGGAGTTGTATTTATGCACGGGGAAGGTATTAGCACCCCACACGTTTGTCTCGAAGGACAACAGCCTTTAATCGGATGTGCAAACATGACTTTGATTTTTTTATGTTCCCTTTATTGTCTTTATACCCTTTATATTTTTTCTTTTTTTGTGGTCGACAAGGGTGTTCCCCTTTGCTCCTTCGTATTCCTCAATTTATGATGGGGAAATCAGACCTACGTAGTTCTTGCGGAACAAAGTGTTTGGTTAAGTTGTTTTTGTCTTTTTTGCAAAATATGTTTTTATTGAACAAAAGGTCATTTAAGGTGTTGGACCATTAAACGGTCTTTTGATTTTGAAAGGAGAGAAACGTTAAGGCGTTGGACCATTAACGATCTCTTGTTTTTGAAAGGAGAGAAACGTTAAGGCATTGGACCATTAACGATCTCTTGGGGTGGTCGACAAAAGCGGGGCTTTTGCTCCTACGTATCCTCAATTGCGATGAGGAAATCATACCTACGTAGTTCTCGCAAAAGTGGTAAAGTTACATGTTGATTTTGAACGGTCCATGTTAAGCGATAAAAGCAAAGAGGACCGTTTAAGGCGTTGGACCTTAAAACGGTTTTTAGTGATTTTTCGGACAAAACTTGATTTGTGAGTCTATTTTAGTCTTAGTTTCACTTTGGTTATTAATCAATTCATTCAAGGAAACTTCCAAAGAAAAACGTCCGATTGATTTTTTTGATTTATTTTATTCGAAGATATTTTGATTATTTTATTATTATTTTTCAAGATATTTTGATTATTTTATTATTATTTTACATTTTTTTGGTTTAACCGAGGTTATAGCGTGAACGATCGGTTAGATTTCGTTTTAAAAGTGATTAAATGAGATTACAACACAAATGATCGGTTGAAATTCATTTTATCATTTATTAGGTGAGAAAACAGCTTAAATAAACGGTAAAAGCGCGTTAAAGACGGAAGAAAAGAAATCGGAAATGAACGAAATAAAGATGAAAGCTTAAAAAAAAACAAGAAATTAATTGAAAGTCTCGGATTCGAAAACTTACCCGTTGAAGAACAAAGAACGGTGAAGAATGAATGAAAACCTTCACGGATTTGCTTACGGAAACATCTCGGAAGCGTTACGGAAGCACCTCGGCTTGGATTTTCTTCACGGAAACAATTTTTTTCACCCAAAACAGCTGAAATACATAGCCAGGGGGCTCCGGGATCCTTAGAACAGCCCCCTTCAGCCTTTTTATAGGAAAAAGGGGGAGGAGGTTGCCGCCCAGCTCGCCCAGGCGAGCAGGGTTGCTTCCTCCAGAAGCAACAGCCTTCTGGAGGGCCCAAGTGGGCCTGGTTGCTATTTGCACCCCCATTTTTACTAAGTACACCCCCCTGCCTTTTTTTTGGTGATTCTTTTTTCGTAAAGTTACGGAAACTCACGGATTTCACGATACTTGTTTTCTTTCCTTAATGTTACGGAACCTTGCGGATTACATAATCATCCCCTTTTTTACTTACGGAATGTTGCGAAACCTCACTAATTGTGCAACGATGCTTCCTTTTGATTTCCGGTGCGTCATGGAACCTTACGGATTGTGCATCAATACCTTCTTTTGATTTCCGGCATGTCCCGGAACTTCACAAATTGCCTAATGAAGGGTGCCAAGCACCTCACAAGGACCAAACAAAAGTTGCATGCCACCAAGCAAAGGTCCCCGGACGAAATTAGGGTATGACACCACCTGTAACAGGAAGACCTCTTTTCCTGTACATGACCGTGTTGGACGAGTCTATAGGGTGCGTGTTGGGTCAGCATGATGATTCTGGGAAAAAGGAGCAAGCCATTTATTATCTGAGCAAGAAGTTTACCGCATGTGAGATGAATTACTCAATGCTGGAAAGGACATGTTGTGCTCTGGTATGGGCATCACATCGGCTCAAGAAGTACAAGCTCTGCCATACCACGTGGCTTATTTCCAAAATGGATCCCGTAAAATACATCTTTGAAAAACCGGCCCTCACGGGACGAATCGCCAGGTGGCAGGTACTATTGTCTGAATTCGATATCGTTTACGTCACCCAAAAGGCGGTAAAGGGAAGTGCCTTAGCAGATTATTTGGCCCAGCAACCCCTCCAGGATTATCGGCCGATGCACCCCGAGTTCCCAGATGAAGATATCATGGCCCTGTTTGAAGAGAAGCGGACGCATGAGGACCTAGACAAATGGATTGTTTGCTTCGATGGGGCATCAAATGCTTTGGGCCACGGAGTAGGGGCAGTCCTTGTATCCCCGGATGATCAGTGTATTCCTTTCACGGCTAGGCTAGGTTTTGATTGTACCAACAATATGGCCGAGTATGAAGCATGCGCCCTCGGGGTTCAGGTGGCTGTTGATTTTGATGTAAAACTACTCAAGGTGTATGGAGACTCAGCTTTGGTGATACGCCAGTTGAAAGGAGAATGGGAAACTAGGGATTCGAAGTTGATACCCTATCAAACTCACATCTTGAGGTTAGCCAAGTACTTTGACGACATTTCCTTCCACCACATACCATGGGAAGAGAATCAGATGGCTGACGCGCTAGCCACCCTGGCATCCATGTTTCAACTTGCCCCACACGGGGATCTGCCGTACATCGAATTCAAATCTCAAGGCAGGTCGGCATATTGTTATGCAATAAAGGAAGAGCGGGATGGGAAACCGTGGTATTTCGACATCAAGCAGTATGCCGAGAACAAGGAATACCCACCAGGGATTTCTGACAATGACAAAAGGACGTTGAGGAGATTGGCTACTGGTTTCTTTGTAAGTGGTACCATCCTGTACAAACGAAACCACGACATGACCCTCCTACGATGCATAGATGCCAAAGAGGCGAGCTTCATGATCGAGGAGATCCACGAGGGTTCCTTTGGGACACATGCCAATGGGCATGCTATGGCCAGAAAAATCCTTAGGGCCGGTTATTATTGGCTCACCATGGAAAGTGATTGCTGCACTCATGTCAGGAAATGTCATAAATGTCAGGCATACGCAGACAATGTCAATGTTCCGCCACATCCTCTGAATGTTATGTCCGCCCCTTGGCCATTTTCGATGTGGGGAATCGATGTCATTGGGGCCATCGAACCCAAGGCATCGAATGGTCACCGATTCATTCTTGTGGCGATAGATTACTTCACCAAATGGGTCGAAGCAGCTTCTTATACTAATGTCACAAGGAATGTGGTAGTTAGATTCATAAAGAAGGAGTTGATTTGTCGATACGGACTCCCCAGGATGATCATTACTGACAATGGCACCAATCTGAACAATAAGATGATGCAGGAGATGTGCGAAGACTTCAAGATCCAGCATCATAACTCTACCCCTTATCGGCCAAAGATGAATGGGGCTGTAGAGGCTGCGAATAAGAATATCAAGAAGATTGTTCAAAAGATGACAGTGTCATACAAAGATTGGCATGAGATGTTGCCTTTCGCCCTACACGGGTACAGAACCTCGGTGCGAACTTCTACTGGGGCAACACCGTATTCTTTGGTTTATGGGATGGAGGCAGTACTCCCATTTGAGGTAGAAGTTCCTTCTCAGAGGATAATGGCGGAGTCGGGCCTAGAAGAGTCAGAATGGGCTCAAGCACGCTACGACCAACTTAACCTTATTGAAGGTAAGCGTTTGGCCGCCATGAGCCATGGGCGTTTGTATCAACGAAGGATAAAGAACGCATTCGACAAGAAGGTACGCCCACGCAAGTTCAACGAGGGAGACCTTGTGCTGAAGAAGATGTCCCACGCTGTTAAAGATAATCGAGGCAAGTGGGTCCCAAATTATGAAGGACCTTTCATGGTGAAAAGAGCTTTTTCTGGGGGTGCTCTGATACTCACCCACATGGATGGCGAGGAATTGCCTTCGCCCGTGAACTCCGATGTAGTTAAACGATATTACGCTTAAAGTCTGGAGCAATCGAGAGGACCGTTGCACGTTTTTATTTCTGAGTTTTTCTCGTTCCTCTTGGTTTCCTCTAGGGATTCCCATTCACTGTATTTGTCTCGTTTCTTTGAAAAGAAAAGATGGGCGGGGTTTTAGTCCTCCCTTTGGTGTTTCAAACTTTGTGTTTTAGATTTGTTATAAGCATGAGCCCTCTTCGCTCGGTGTATGGGGGTGCCCCCAAACGCTTATTTTAAAATTGAACCTAACCAGCCTTCACTAAAATAAAATCGTTGCATTAGAAACATTCATACATGCACATGCACATGCATATCTTGTGATAGCAAAGAGTAGAATCGTCTCAGGCCACGATCAAAAGTCAAGACAAATCAATGGCAGAAATCAACCAAGGTAAGACAATGACCGGTCACGATTGGCCGCGTATTTTTTCCTACTTACAGATACATAGGGACGGATGCAAGTGGGGCTAGGGTCACGACCGACCGATCGTTGCCCCTTCCCGGCGCTAAACAAGCAGAGAACGTCGCTGCAAGGCAGCCTAGTATCCTTTGTGTTCGCAGTTTCTTTTACTATTTGTTTGCTTTAAATAAGTAATCGATGCCTAATCCTAACTTAAGTAGGTTCAAGTTAGGCAAACGCTAGCCCGTAAGGGAGGAGGGGACATGGTTAATGTTCCCCTCAAAAAAAAAAAAAGGACAGGTTAGCTCGCCTGGGCGAGCAACCCCTGCACCAAAATATAAAAAACGAGGGAGGGGAACATTTTCTGCACTCAAAAACTTCCCCCCCTCATTCAAAAAAAAGAAGGCTTACGGGACTCACGGTTCTTGCTCCCCTAAGCCACTTTTGATCGCGTTTTGCTTTCGTTTTTGGTGTTTCAATTCACCCCAACAAGTAAGTATTCCATCCTTGAGGTTTTTGCTTCCCATTGATGCATTTTCTTCATCTTTTGGTGCCTTAATTTGTGAGAATATGCTTATAATTGTGAGGCAATTTTGGTTTGCTTTGGTGCCTGTTTTCTTGAATTGAGGATTTGAATGAAAAGGCCTTAGGCCTAGGTTGTATTCTGAAGCAATGGGGCATGCCACATTGCTCCCATTCTCTTGCAATTTATGTCCAAACATGCGCCCACCAAGTGCTCGGTGAAATGCCTGAATGACATATGAGCATGGTTTTGTAGGGTTAGGACTATGGGACTGTTTTATATACATAGGGACAGCATGAAGGATTTAAAATGAGAGTCCGAATGCAATTCTAGGCCTAGGAACCCAAGTTTTTAATTTCAATGCACAGAAGCATGCTTATGGCTAGGAATCCAAAATTTGGTTTTAGGATTAGAAAAGCATGAAAATAGGGACTTGTTTGTAAGAATTTGGGCTGCCCCATGATTGGCAATTTGCACCTAAGTAACATGGGAGATGTTTTTCAAGGGTGTGTAGATATATGTGTAAAACTAACTTCTGAATGTTTGTTCTCGCAGGAAATGGCCCCGAGGAAACTTGCCTCAAAGAGATCCAGGAAGGATAAGACGGCCAAAGGAACTAGTTCCGCTCCCGAGTATGACAGTCACCGCTTTAGGAGCGCTGTACACCAGCAGCGCTTTGAGGCCATCAAGGGATGGTCATTTCTCCGGGAGCGACGCGTCCAACTCAGGGACGATGAGTGTACCGATTTCCAGGAAGAAATAGGTCGCCGGCGGTGGGCATCGCTGGTTACCCCCATGGCCAAGTTCGATCCAGAAATAGTCCTCGAATTTTATGCCAATGCTTGGCCAACAGAGGAGGGCGTGCGTGATATGAGGTCCTGGGTGAGGGGTTAGTGGATCCCGTTTGATGCAGATGCTATCGGCCAGCTCCTGGGATATCCTTTAGTGCTGGAAGAGGGTCAGGAGTGTGAGTATGGCCAGAGGAGGAACCGGTCCGATGGGTTCGATGAGGAGGCCATCGCCCAGTTGCTGTGTATACCGGGGCAAGATTTTGCCCGGACTGCTGCCGGGAGATGGGTGCAGATCATGCGCACCAACATGACCACCCTGACTCAGATATGGATGACTTTGCTGCTCAGCAACATCCTACCCACCGATCATAATTCCGACCTCCCCCTGCCGAAGTGTCAGCTGGTGTACGCCATCCTGACGCGGATGAGCATCCATGTGGCTCAGTTAATCGCTGATGCCATCTATATTTTTGCAGGTATGGCGCCTACCAGACACCCTCTGGACCCAGATAAGTCCAACAGGGCCCTGGGATTTCCCGCCTTGATCACGGGACTCTGCCAGTCGTTCGGCGTCCCCGTCACACCTAGCAAGGTGATTCGGCCGCCCATCACCCGAGCTTTTATTGAGAAGTACTGCACGCAGAGACAGGTCCAGGGTGATGCACCACAGGCCGCGGACGCGCCGCCACCTCATCAGGCTGGTCCAGCCGGATTGTTTGATACAGAGCAGTATTTGCGGCATTTGGTTCGCCAGCAGGCGGCCAACCACCGGGCACATGTACAGACTCATGATTGTCTTTATCAGATGAGTCTCAGCCTGCAGAGCCAGGGCTTTACTTCTTTTCCGTGCCCTACTCCGGACCAGTTCAGGGCAGAGGTCGCATGGCTTGGAGATTGGCCTGAGGCCCAAGCAGGGGAGGCACCAGCAGGGGCACCAGCAGAGGCTCCCGACGAGGCAGATGAGGCCCGCGAGGATGAAGAGATGACCGATTTGCTTGATTTCTTAAGAGGGAGCGGGGCCACATGATTGGGAGATCTCTCGACCCATATTTCTTTTTGTTTCCCTTTGTTTTTTTTTGGTTACATATCATCTTATTTTGTGTTTGACTAAGGGACTGACGTTTGTTTCATGTTTTGACTTTGGTTTTGTACATACATATCACTTGAGTTGTTACGTCGGTATTTGTTTCGTTGTTGTCAATAGTGTTTGTTGAAATTCCGGAACCGTGTAGAGTTTTTCATTTAGGAACGTCGTCCTAAAAAAGGATAAAATAAAATGAACCAAAAATCCTAAAAAAGAAAAAAGAAAGAAGCGCTGTGAATAAAAGTCGTGTTCATAAAGAAAAGAAAAAGGTTTTTTATTTATACATGTATGTAAAAGGAAAATGTGTATAGAAGATCTTTGTGTGTAAATGATGCGTGGAAAGGAATTCTCGTATGTGTGAGCAACGAGTGTATATGAAGAAACCTTTGTGTGAACCATAAGTGTGTGTTGGGAAAAATGAAAAATCTTTGAATGTAAATAGGGTTTGTATATAGACCGTGTGACGTAAAAAGAAGAGTTCTAATGCGTGTACAGAAAAAGTTTGTCATAGATGTATAAAGAAAGGTTTTCCTCATAAAGGACCACAGGTGTATAGTTTTGGTGAACATATATAAAAATAAAACAAAAAGTAAAAAGAAAGAAAGACCGCGAAGGTCGACATGTTATAGTTAAGAAGTATAAATCATTCGTAAAGAGCAAACGCATCTTCTGGAAACAAGGGACTGATGCTAAGAGTTTATTTTCTGGAATGAACAGAGATAAGGGTGGATGAATTCATTGAACTGATGAAAGAACATAATTTGGAAACGTTGGGTCTGTCTGTTTAAATTCCCAACCGTAGTATCACAATGCCATAAACAGGATGCTTGAGTGCCCACCTGGCTGTAGCCATGACTAATTTTGCACGTTTTTTCCAAATCATCATTGTCACGCGTGCCTTATGGAATAATGTGGAAGTTCGGCCCGAGATCGACACCTTGTCACCCAAATTTGTTTTGCCCCAGATATCAAGATTGGGTTCCCACGATAAAAGACCCCATCGAAACACAACCTTAGACCTTTCTGAACCTTGGCCTGTAAAAAAGGGGAATCCTCATTCTTTCCCTCGAAGCAAAGGACAGCGGAATCTCCTCAAGGGAGAGCGAATAGAATGCTAAAACCCGATTTCCCAAAGAAAGGGATAGGGAAGGAAAAGTGAAAAGAAAGAAAAGGAAGAAATGGAAAGAAAGAAAAGAAAAAGATGAAAATAAAGAAAAGAACAAAAGAAACAAAAGGAAGGATTCCCGATCAAAGATCGAAAAGAAATGAAAAGGGAAAAGAAGCGATTCTTGATCAATAAAAGAAAGAAGACAAAAATTCTTCAAAGCCAGATTGCCACTCAGAATCATTCTTGACTGGCAATATCCCACCCCACATGAACAAAGAGGAAAAAACCGAAAAACCCAGCTTCCTCTCTAAAAAGGCTGACCTCGAGAAAATCCTATTGGTTCGTGATCGTACGTTTGATCTATGATTCGATAGGAAGTCGCGTGCAAAATAGAGTCATGGTGCAGTTATGGTTTGGGAATAGGATAAAACACTTGCCTCGTGAGTTTTATACACTATGAGTGATTTATTTTCAACTTAGCCCGATGTTTCCCCTGCATGTTCATTTGAAAGCTAAAAGTTGACGTCCTGCCCTTCATTTTCGGTTACAATGAAAATTACCCGTGGCACAAGTATATTGTTTCTCTAAGATGTGGTTCTCTCGCGAATGATTTATTTTTCTTTGCAAAAAGCATGTTATCCTTTTAGGTGGAAAAACCCAGGGGACCGTTCGGTCCCGCCAATCCCTTTTTCGGAGCCCCATGAATGTTATTGCTTAGGGTTGTTCATGTGTCTTCCATTTTCAAGTTTGGAGCTGAGTTTCATGATTGCCTAAGTGAGGACCCTCAAGGCAGTCCTCCATTCTCACCCTTTTTCGGAGCCACATGAATGTTATTACTTAAGGCTATTCATGTGTCCTCCACTTTCGAGTTTGGAGTTGAGTTTCATGATTGCCTAAGTGAGGATCCTCAAGGAAATCCTCCATTCTCACCCTTGTTTCGGAGCCACATGAATGTTATTCCTTAGGGCTGTTCATGTGTCCTCCATTTTCGAGTTTGGAGCTGAGTTCCATGATTGCCTAAGTGAGGACCCTCAAGGCAGTCCTCCATTCTCACCCTTTTTCGGAGCCACATGAATGTTATTGCTTAGGGAATTTCATGTGTCCTCCACTTTCGAGTTTGGAGTTGAGTTTCATGATTGCCTAAGTGAGGACCCTCAAGGCAATCCTCCATTCTCACCCTTGTTTCGGAGCCACATGAATGTTATTGCTTAGGGCTATTCATGTGTCCTCCACTTTTTGCGTTTGGAGCTGTGTTCCATGATTGCCTAAGAGAGGACCCTCAAGGCAATCCTCCATTCTCGTCCTTTTCCGGAGCCACATGGATGAATTGCGTTGTCATTCATGTGTCCTCCATTTTCGAGTTTGGAGCTGTGTTCCATGATTGCCTAAGAGAGGACCCTCAAGGCAATCCTCCATTCTCATCCTTTTCCGGAGCCACATGGATGAATTGCGTTGTCATTCATCTGTCCTCCATTTTCGAGTTTGGAGCTGTGTTCCATGATTGCCTAAGAGAGGACCCCCAAGGCAATCCTCCATTCTCATCCTGTTCCGGAGCCACATGGATGAATTGCGTTGTCATTCATGTGTCCTCCATTTTCGAGTTTGGAGCTGTGTTCCATGATTGCCTAAGAGAGGACCCTCAAGGCAATACTCCATTCTCATCCTTTTCCGGAGCCACATGAATGTTATTGCTTAGGGTTGTTCATGTGTCCTCCACTTTTTGAGTTTGGAGCTGTGTTCCATGATTGCCTAAGAGAGGACCCTCAAGGCAATCCTCTATTCTCGTCCTTTTCCGGAGCCACATGGATGAATTGCGTTGTCATTCATGTGTCCTCCATTTTCGAGTTTGGAGTTGTGTTCCATGATTGCCTAAGAGAGGACCCTCAAGGCAATCCTCCATTCTCATCCTTTTCCGGAGCCACATGGATGAATTGCGTTGTCATTCATGTGTCCTCCATTTTCGAGTTTGGAGCTGTGTTCCATGATTGCCTAAGAGAGGACCCCCAAGGCAATCCTCCATTCTCATCCTGTTCCGGAGCCACATGGATGAATTGCGTTGTCATTCATGTGTCCTCCATTTTCGAGTTTGGAGTTGTGTTCCATGATTGCCTAAGAGAGGACCCTCAAGGCAATCCTCCATTCTCATCCTTTTCCGGAGCCACATGAATGTTATTGCTTAGGGCTGTTCATGTGTTCTCCATTTTCGAGTTTGGAGTTGTGTTTCATGATTGCCTAAGAGAGGACCCTCAAGGCAATCCTCCATTCTCGTCCTTTTCCGGAGCCACATGAATGTTATTGCTTAGGGCTGTTCATGTGTTCTCCATTTTCGAGTTTGGAGTTGTGTTCCATGATTGCCTAAGAGAGGACCCTCAAGGCAATCCTCCATTCTCCCCTTGTTCCGGAGCCACGAGAATGAATTGCGTTGTCATTCATGTGTCCTCCATTTTCGAGTTTGGAGTTGTGTTTGATGATTGCCTAAGAGAGGACCCTCAAGGCAATCCTCCATTCTCATCCTTTTCCGGAGCCACATGAATGTTCTTGTTTAGGGCTGTTCATGTGTCCTCCACTTTCAAGTTTGGAGCTGTGTTCCATGATTGCCTAAGTGCGGACCCTCAAGGCAATCCTCCATACTCCACCTTTGTTCGGAGCACCATGAATGTCATTGCCTAGCGCTGTTCATGTGTTCTCCATTATCAAGTGCGAAGCTTCTTGTGACTAGGAAGCACGTTATTCTGTTGTTTTCCAGAGCGGTTCCTTCGCCAAGTATGTGTATATGTGTATATCTGTATTATATTCGTTGTTCTGGTTGTTGTTTGTATTTTGTTTTGTGCAGAAGAAAAAAGAAGAAGTAGAGATGAGAGTCATCATCGCGAAAAGGGCAGGACGGACGAAATAAGTGTCCTATCTTTGCTTTCCTCTTATCTCCGATGAGAGGTAAGTAAAGAGGGGCAACTGTCATACCCTAATTTCGTCCGGGGATTATTACTTGATGACATGCAATCTTTGGTTAGCCGCTTTGAGATACTTGGCGTCCTTTGTTGCACGATAAATGAAGTCCCGAGACGTCTCAGAAATCTAAAGGAAGCAGGCTTGCGCGATCCGTGAAATTCCGTAATGTGGCAGAAGTCGAAAAGAGGTGTTTTTGCGCAATCCGTAAGTTTCCGTAACTTCTTCGAAAGCTAAAAAAGAGAAAATACATAATTCGTAAGGGTTCGTAACCTTGCGGAAGAAAAAATAAGTATCGTTACGAAATTCGTAAAGTTTCGTAACGTTACGGAAAAAGAATTACAAAAAAATAGAAAAGGGGGTGCATTTAGTAAAAATGGGGGTGTAAATAGCAACCAGGCCCACTTGGGCCCTCCAGAAGATTCCTCCAGAAGGCTGTTGCTTCTGGAGGAAGAAACCTGGCTCGCCTGGGCGAGCTGAGCTCGCCTGGGCGAGCTGGGCGGCAAGCTTCTCCCCTATTTTGCTATAAATAGGGGAAGAAGTGAAGAAGAAAAAGGTTCAGCCCCTTAGACACTTCTCTCTCTTTCGGATTTGCTGAGGAAAATTATTTTCGTGAAAAAAATCCAAGCCGAGGCACTTCCGTAACGTTTCCGTAACATTTATGTGAGTAATTACGCGAAGATTCTCGACCGTTCTTCAAGATCCATCGTTCGTTCTTCGTTTTCTTCAGTCTTCAACGGGTAAGTACCTCAAACCAAGCTTTGCAATTCATTATATGTACCCGTGGTGGTCCACATTGTGTTTCATGTATTTTTATTCTCGTTTTTGTTTACTTTTTATACCCCCCTTTTGACGTGCTTAAGCCATTTATTTAAGTCATTTCTCGCCTAATCTAAAAATAAAATAAACTTCCACCGATCGTTTGAATTGTGTCATCCATTAATTTTGGTTAAAATGAATTCCGACCGTTCGGTCGTGCCATAACCACGTTGGAAATCAAAAAAGAGGTAAAATAATAATATAATAATCAAAAAATGCCTTTTTAGTAAAATAAAAGCGAAAGATCAATCGGACGTTTTCTCTTTGGGATTTCTCATTCTTAATTGAATTGACTAATAACTAAAGTGAAATTAAGGCTAAAATCAACTCGCCTAGTCAAGCTCGTCCACAAAAATAGGTTTTTGGAAGTTTATCATTTCAGTTTCTTACTAAGTAAAAAGGATCATTTTTAAGGTCCAACGCCTTAAAATGATCACCCTTCAAGTAAAGAGAATCACTTGATCCATGCATAAGAAAGAACTACGTAGATCTGATTTCCTCTCCAAAGGAGGGTACGTAGGAGCAAAAGCCCCGCTTTTGTCGACCTCAAAAAATAAAAAGAAATAAACGTTAAGATAACACAATTCCACAATTCTAAAAAATAGGCTGTTGTCTTTCAAGACAAACGTAAGAGGTGCTAATACCTTCCTCAAGCGTAAATACAACTCCCGAACTTAGAATTTTTTTTTGACCGGTTTCCTTCGGTTTTTTCGACGTTTTCCACAAATAAACGTTGGTGGCGACTCCGCGCATCTTTCCTCCTTTGGAAAGTGCACCCGTGAGCCTCGCCCTCGCTCGCCCGCGAAGGGCACGTTGCGACACCACTAATCCAAGATCAATTCCAAGATTCTCCACTAAGTGTGCTTAGGTGTCGTGAGGCATGTAAAGCATGAAGGATATGCACAAAGTGTGACTATATGATGTGGCAATGGGGTGTAGTAAGCAAATGCTCACCTCCCCCTCTAAAATTTAATTGGATTGGGCTTCTACCAATTCAATTAAATTTATTTCCCAACACACATCAAATATTCACTTAGTGCATGTGAAATTACAAAACTACCCCTAATACAAAAACTAGTCTAGGTTCCCTAAAATACAAGGGCTGAAAAATCCTATATTTCTAGGGTACCCTACCTACATTATGGAGCCCTAAATACAAGGCCCAAAAATAATGAAACCTTAATCTAATATTTACAAAGATAAGTGGGCTCGTACTTAGCCCATGGGCCCGAAATCTACCCTAAGGCTCATAAGAACCCTAGGGCCTTCTCTTGCATCTCTGGCCCAATCTACTTGGAGTTTTCTATCCAATGCCATTGCGGGGTAGGATTGAATCATTCCCTCCCCCTTGAAAAGGATTGACCTCAAATTCCGAGGTTCTTGAAACTCCGGGCTTTTTTCCTCAACACCTGTAAAAAGAACAAAAACATATGTATTAGTGGTGTTTAGTATGTTGAAGTAAGGTAAGGTCTGAAAACTCATTTCCTGGGCATCTTCCCACGAAGGAACATGGTTCCTCACCAACTCAATGAGTTGTGCTACAAGTATAGAAAAATATGGGGCAAACCTTTTGTAAAAGTTTGTTAAGTCATGGAAGCCCCAAATTTTTCTTACACTTGGTGGAGCGGGCCACTCAGGAATGACCTTTATTCTCTTAGGGTTCATGGAAACCCCTTGATCACAATTTAAAAAATTAAGAAAAGTAAAGCAATAGAACATACCTTTTTCTATATTTTCATGTTGATTATTCCTACCAAAAAGTATGACAAACCTAAGGTGTCCCATATGAGTACCTAAGTTTGTATTGAAACTAAAAATAAGAACAAACCTACCTAATGAGTCCCTATGTTCATAAATCATGAAGATGTTGGGTGCACGAGTGATTTTACAAAAGAGTGTTGCGCCACCCAAAGCATTCATCATACCACCTATTTTAGGGATTTGGTGCCTAATAATACCTATTTTGGGCATCAACAAAGCACAAGGATTTAAGCTCTTGCAAACCAAACCCTCATCCAACAACTCCTTTACTTGAGGAATAAACTCAAGCCTAAGAGGTGTGGCAATGCTAACAAGTGTCTTTTTACAAAGGAGAAAATGTGGAGGTTGTTTAAGAGGGGAAATTTCTTTAATATTTGTCTTTATTTCAAAATGTCTTTCCTTCTTAGCTAACCTCTTGGAGGAGACACTTACCTCCTTACACTCCTCCTTAACCATTAAAGGTTTTCCTTCTTCTTGAGGGTAGATTTCTTCACTAGATTCTTCCCTTTTTGCTTCTTCACTTTCACTAGAGGAAGGTGAAGTAGTAGCCTCATCTTGGCTACTATAAATGTCTTGGCTCCTCATAATCATGGTTTTCTTGGTGGAGCATTGAGAAGTAATGTGTCCTCTTCCAAGACATTTAAAGCACTTTATGGAGCTAGTCTTTTCTTGCATACTAGTCTTAGGGGGTTGCTTTTCTATTGTCTTCCCCATATCATCATTGGGCTTAGAAGGTGCTGCCCCTAAGATGCATAGACCTTGGTCTTTCTTTGGATAAGAATGATAGCCATAAGATTTTAAAGTAGGCTTTCTTTTAAGTTTTTGCTCTACCCTTATTTCTCAATCTAAGTAAGCCTCTACATTGTCCTTTCCATTGAAGTATGGGAGTTTAATGTTAACCTCTTGAGGTTTTCTTTCATTTTCTCTCCTATGGGAGTGAGGTCTAAGATGTGACCTATGCCTTCCTTCATAATAGTCACGAAGTTCTTCACTTAGGCTCTTGCAAGAGTTATGACTACTATAGGAGGCATGTTTTTCTCTTTTCATTTCTTTCCTTATTTTTCTTCTTTCTTCCTCTCTCATTTTCTCTATTTCATCTTGACTTATTTCTTCCAATCTTTTTTTTCCTTTTTCTTTTCTCTCTTGTTTTTCTTTCCACAACTTAAGGGATCTCAACTCATCTAATATCTTATACAAGGGGTCCTTAGGAGTAGAACCCTCACCATTAACACTAGATGAAGAATGAAGACTCGTGTTGGTTCCCAAGTTATGGTTCTTTCTTGTTGGGGGTTTGAAAGCAAAAGGTAAAAGAAACTATGGTTGAAACTAGCCAAAATAAACACTAAAAGAGGTGTGAAAGATAAGGTAAAAACTAATTGGTAAAAGGCAAGCTATCTAGGCGGTTTGACAATGGAGGGTAAAGGAAATAAGCTATGAAAATAAGCAAGAAATTAAAGTGCAAGAAATGCAAACTAGGCGGATCCTAAGAGTGTTTGGATGACCTCATTTAAGGTTCCCAACAAAACACTCACTATCCTAAGGGGAAATTGCCTAAAATTATTACACACAAATGGAAGTAGGGTGACCTAGCGGAGGCTCCCAACTTACTTCCAATGAAAGGCCTTTTTGTTACAAAATTTGAATGCAAAGCAAATTGCCAATTACAAAATTACAAAGAAAAAAGTCCTCAATTGTGGTGGCTATTCTCTCTTTAGTGTTTCACTCAATTTGGAGTGCTTCTTAGTCCAATAGCTCTTAAGGTGGTTGGTCCCTTGCTTCTTGACTCAAATTCTTCAAGATATGGCACCAATCCTCCTTTCCAATTCCCTATATAGCAACTCACAAGTAAGGAAACAAAGAGAAAAGCAATAACCAAAGACCAAAAAAAAATGAAATGAAAGCTAAACCAATAGAGTTTTAACAAGACAAATTTTCAAGGATTATTCAACAATTAAAGCAATGAAAAACACAAAAAAGCAAGCTAGGACTCAAAGAGAAACCTAGAATGGCTCTAGAGTAGAGTAGAAAAACTAAAAAAAAAGACTCAAGAAACCTCTAGTTTTGGCACTTGTTTTCACAATAATTTTCAATTGAAATTTCAGAAGTAGGATTGGTATAAAATAGGCACTAATTATAGAACAAATTTTGAGCCAAAACAACAAGCACACTTCCCTTTCACTTTTTTTTTCCTGGACACTAATTTTTCTGCCAACTTGTGCGATTTTTCTTATTTTTTCCTTTAATTCAAATCGCTTGGTTCTTTTTTCATAATTTTGGTCCAGATGTCTAGAAAATTAAGTAAAACTTTCAGCTTAAAAAACATAGTGACCAATTCCCAGTAATTTATACAAGTTCGTATGTTCAAGCTGCCAGCACCAGCGATTTCAACCTAGAAATCAAGAGTAGTGTTTATGTTGCTTAAGGCTTGGATAGTTACAATTTGTGTTTGCTTATGCTCAATTATCTTGAATAACACAATTCAAGAGAGCTTAAGACTTATTTTGATTCACAAATCCAGCCACAACTCAGCACCACAACTCAACTTCATCGTAGGCATCATGTAGGAAACTTAGAAAACAAAAAAAAGTTCAAGAACAAGACTACTTCTAGGAATTGATTTAGAACATGTTATGAACTAAATAACATGCATGAATTTGACTCAAAATTCAAAAGATAGGCTAAGAATGACAAGAATACATGAGCAAATGTATCTAGAATTCAATAAACAAAATAAAAATTCAACACAAACTTAGAACATAATGTGACAATTACTACGACTAAACATGACTCTAAGACAACATGGATTAAGTGATTTACACTTAGATTTTTGTGTTTTTTTTTCTAATCAATATTTTGGAAGAAAATTTAGATCTAAAGGTTCAGCACAAGAATATTATGAATGAAAAATGATAGAACCTAAAATCAACACAAAAAACATGATTCAAGAGTAGATCTACAAAATTTGAACCATAGAAATGCAAGAACAAGTGTAGATCTAAGATTTAATCGGTTTATTTTTTTTTGAATCTACTCTAAACAGCACCAAACCACAAGATAATGGAGGATATACATGGAGAATAAGATGAAGAACAAGGAATTAAAGAGAATTCACCGAACAAAAAGATAGAGGAAGCAAAAGAACATCACCTAGATGAAGATGCTCTTGATACCACATGATGTAAGCTCCATTGGAGCTTGTAGGCCTAGGATCTTCTTCATCAATGGATTCCTTTGCTTCTTGGAAGATAAATGACAGCGGAATGGAGAAGGAAGAGAGAGAGGAGACGCCACTTCAAGGAGAAGATGAGTCTAGAAGAAGCTCACTACCATAGGAGGCCATGGATAAGAGCTTGGATGAAGAAGGAGATGAATGAAGGGAGAGGGAGAGAAAAGCACGAAATTTTGTGCTCTAAAAGAGCTCTGAAATCTGAAGTTAATATTCAAATGATCAAAGTTAAAAACAATGCACACACATGACCTATATTTATAGCCTAAGTGTCACACAAAATTGGAGGGAAATTTGAATTTCAATTCAAATTTCACTTGAATTTGAAATTGAATTTGTGGAGCCAAAATTTCACTAATTATGATTAGTGAATTTTAGTTATGGTTCAGCCCACTAATCCAAGATCAATTCCAAGATTCTCCACTAAGTGTGCTTAGGTGTCATGAGGCATGTAAAACATGAAGGACATGCACAAAGTGTGACTATATGATGTGACAATGGGGTGTAGTAAGCAAATTCTCACCTCCCCCTCTAAAATTTAATTGGATTGGGCTTCTACCAATTCAATTAAATTTATTTTCCTACACACATCAAATATTCACTTAGTGCATGTGAAATTACAAAACTACCCCTAATACAAAAATTAGTCTAGGTGCCCTAAAATACAAGGGCTGAAAAATGCTATATTTCTAGGGTATCCTACCTACATTATGGAGCCCTAAATACAAGGCCCAAAAATAATGAAACCTTAATCTAATATTTACAAAGATAAGTGGGCTTGTACTTAGCCCATGGGCCCGAAATCTACCTTAGGGCTCATAAGAACCCTAGGGCCTTCTCTTGCATCTCTGGCCCAATCTACTTGGAGTTTTCTATCCAATGCCCTTGCGGGATAGGATTGCATCGAGAAATATGAGAATAACATGACTGCAATTTTCAAGAAGAAAATGAAACACGAATAAATAAGAATGAAGAAAGAAGAGATAAATCTATAGCAGAATAGCATGAAATTTGAAGTTGAAGTACCTCTCAAATAGCTTGAACCTTCCATCAAAATAATAATAATAATAATAATAATAATAATAATAATAATAATAATAATAAAAATAATAATAATAATAATAAGCATGCATAAAACAAAGCACAAAGAAAGAAACTTGTCGGCCGAATGTTTTTTCGTGGATCACCTTGCAAGCGGGAAAATCAGAAAGGGGAAAAAACCAGGAAAAATCAGTAAGGAAGGAAAAACATGAAACAAATAACTATAACTAAATAATAATAATAATAATAATAATATCTTTTGTTGATATTGCGCGTCAAGTTACACATCCACTCAACAAAGCAACAGTTTATTTTCTTCGCTAATCCTTTTTATTTATTCTCTAATTAGAAATTAAACTAAGAATCTATAGAAGAACAGAGCCTACATAATAATAATAACAACAACAACAACCACAATAAAGAAATTTTAACATTTATAATAAAAATAATTTTAACATTTATAATATAAATGTTTACAACAAACAGAAATAAAACAATTGCAGATCAATACACAGTGAGTGTAATAGAGCATGAATTTTTTTTATAAAAAAATTCAAGTTATAAATGAGAGGAACACTAACGTCTTCAAATCCCGTGCTTGCCCTAACTTACTCATGATGAAGAGAAGAGATTACAGAAGCGAATAACGAATAAAGAAATATGATAATAGCATGACTGCAATTGTAAATTAGAAAATGAAACACAAATTAATAAGAATGAAGAAAGAAGAGATAAATCCATAAGATTGCAACATGAATCAATTAAATATTAAACATTAAATATATTGCAACTTGGGAAATTTGTAGCAAGCAACGACAACACCCTTATTAGAGATGGTATCATATCTCTTGATGAAGGAAAGATCAAACAGAAAATTTCAGATAGCCTACAAAATATTGAGAGGGGTGAGTTGGTGGTTGAGCTTGAGTGTGTTCCCCTTACTCAATAGCTGGATAGATGTTAAGGATCAGAACTCAATTGAAACCACATTTTGGAGCACAAATCATAGGATCAGAACTCTTGTATATTATTCCATGATTTTAATGGGATTACTTCACTATCCAAGTTTCTAACTTTAAATAATATATTTATTTTAGTATTATTATATATTTATTGTTTTTTAGTATTTAATAGTTAATATTATTAGTATATATAAATAAGATAATATTAATAAATAAAACTGAGTTGTATTAGTATAAATAACTTATTTAGTAGTAATAAATATATGTCTTTATAAAAAATTAGTCATTAGTAAAATTGATTAATATTTTATACTAATGCAATGCTATGGTGACTAAAAAACTAAAAAAATCAAAACATCTCTATTTTAAAAATTATTGTAAAAAATAGATTAAAAAAACAAAAACACAATCGAAGACGTCTTGAAATTGCCTTTTTAAAAAAATTGATGTAAAACCATTTTGAAAGTGAGGTAAAATTAATGTAACTCAATTTTGCTCAAATTTGCTTTGTATTTAAATTTTAATTTGTAACTATTCTGAAAAATAGATTGACAATAATCAATTGAATTTGTGAAGCTTTTAAATAGAAAATTAGAATTTAGAATTCTAGATAGAAAAATACCACAAAACTAAATCAACTTCATTTTAAAAATAGGTAAACTAAATTAGTTAAATAAATTTAAGGTTATACTTTTCCTTTAAAAAATACTCAAGAGGTTATATTTTTCCTTTTAAAAAAACTCAAGAGGTTATACTTTTATACTGCACTATGAGCAAGGAACGTACTTAAGACGTTGCTATTATTTATGGAAGGTTGATTTTTTATTTTTTTGAAAATTATATATCAAGCTGCAGTGAAAGAAAAAGAAAAAGAAGCACATACATCATATAATAATAATAATAATAATAATAATAATAATAATAATAATAATAAAACAAAAAAGGTTGGCACATAACTAAAATTTCATGTGTAGAACGTTGATTAAAGCAAACTTATAAGCAGTGGAAATTAAATGTGAGTAAGATAACAACATAATATAACTAATACTTTTGCAGAATTAACATGCACGAAGTGAAAAAGTGTTAACAATCAATAGATATAGTTGTAAACAATATATGGTAAGTCTACATATTTTAATGTACTGCTACACAAAAACTTTGTCATATAGGTAAATTGTGACAAAGGTCAAAGCCAGATTGCTAGGACAAACAAAACTTCTAATATATATAAGATAAAATGAATACAATTAACATGTACATATATAGCAGGATGAAAAATGTTGCTGACTTCTTTCTAAGCCAAATGGTTATTTGAACAATGCCTTTACTCAGGGACATGACCGTTTGCTTCTTCTTGCCTTTTTTCTTCAGAGACAGTCTTAGCAATCGTAAAGCTAGACAAATTTGTTGAAGATAGAAGCCTAGCCCACATCCTATCAGTAATTACCACATTGTTCTGTCCCTCAGTAATTCTCTGCATAACAAAGCAACCAACATAATGCTTCTAAATTCTATAGTTTCCTACTCAAAATTACAACTTCATTCACCCAATCATAAACATGAAAACTAACTTTTATTTTTCTTCATTGGTTTTAAAATATTAATCATTTTGGAATTATTCTAATTTTAAAAGTTTAGAACTTTCTTTTTACAAATTTAACCTTTAGTAACTTATATGCTCTCAGGGAAATATTATCGTTTTTATTAGGTTATATCACAACAGTCCGTATCGACTAAAAAGAGAAGAAGAAAAATAACTGAAAAAAGCTGAGACTTTAAGATTGAAGAAGCACATGTCTAAGCGGCTGAATAAAAAAAAGCACTTTCTATATCTAACTAAGTAGAAGCTATTTCATTTCACGTTTGTTTTTATTAAAAAATTGAAGCATTTCATTTGGACGTAGAGGCAAACAAACACATGGTTAGTATCGATGGATTGATCTCGGCATGTGCCATTGAGCATAGCAAGCAATCTCTAAGAAATTTGAAAGAACTGAAGTGTCTCTGCAGCCAACAAATAATTATGAAGAGAAATTGGTCGTTTTTTTGTGGGAAATCATTTAAATTAATTCTCATATATAACTCATCAAAGTGGTCCATTCTACAATATGAAAATTCATAATCAGACAATTATTTAGGCCAACAACATATGTAGTGTAAAGAATCAATCAATCAATCAATTGTATCAACAAAAGAAACATCAACATACTATATATGGAGTGGAGATGATATGATATGGTGGAGGAAGACCTCCTCCAAGTACAACCGATCGAGCACCGAATTTCATTGAATGCTTCCCCTGGTATCCCCATGGATTTTTGCTTGTCCAATTCCACAAATCCCTGCACATTTCCTCTATACCGTATTTTGCCTTGCACCATTAAAAAAAACGATAATAATAATAACTTTAAACTATTTATCGGCAATGCAGCATAGTAGGTTGGTCGTCTGTTTTATAGACCTCATCCTTTTAATTACCAATTCATAAGCTGGCTTCTCATAATTATGCAGAGTAAACCATACAATTATAAAGCTAATCTTTAATTTTGTTGTGCATGAGTTAGTAAGTAGGTTTATAATATCGCCAGAGATAAAAAATGATAATGATCATGGAATTGAGAGGAGGAAGTAAAAATAAAGAAAGTGATGGTGGGTACGTACTTCCAACCAAGTTCTTTCTCAGCCTTGTTCGTAGATGCATATACAGCAGTAGCATCCCCGGGTCTTCTGGGACACATTTTTAATGGAATTTTCTGGAAAATTAAGAAATCAGGTTGAGTGGATGATTCATGTGAGCGAGGAGAGGAAGATGAAAAATAATATGATATGACCTTGTCGGAAGCTTTTTCAAAGGCAGCAACCATTTCAAGCACGGATGTGCCATGCCCAGTTCCAAGATTACCAAACTATTTGGTAAGTTCCATTCCCACCTGAATTGCATAAAAATAACAAACAAACAAAAAATAGCAGTGACAACAATATACTCTTAATGGCAGTCATAACAACCATTATTGCCTATCCAAAAGAAATAATTTCTCTGTAGTATCAAGTATGATCATATACACAGGTAGTTGAATGGTATTTGCATTAACAAATGTTGCATGTGTATCTATCAACTGCAAAGTCGAGAGCATAGCTGTTGTTAAGCCTCCAAAGTGCTATTCTAAACTGAATTTGTGTTTTATATATGTTGTCCAAGAGAAAATCTTTCACCATATTCATTCAACTGGAAATATTGCACAACATTCATTTCATAGTTTCTAAATATTTTCTACCCTATATTCTGCAGAACCTTGTTGTTTGCTAAGTAGGGCCTCCATTAGGAGCTTGTAATAGGCCTCTTCAATAAAGCATCATCCTTGATTTCCACCATACACCTGAAGAAGCCCCCACACCACATGTTAAAAAGTAAACCAAAATTATGAAAACAAAATATTTAGCACTTGTTTTGCTTTAACTATTCGGAGAAGCGAAAACCAACATCGAGAAGCTCATTAACCGTTCGTAGAATCAGTTGTGTCCTAAATCCAAGTGGATGCATTGCGTCCAGGGCAGCATCCATGCGCATGATACCCTGCATCTTGTTCTGCAGACAAAATAAAACACCATTAAGGAAGGGAAAAATGTTAGAAAACTCACAAACACGTTAAAACAAAACAAAAACAAAAACTTGGCAAACATAATACGATAAAAATGCAAAAATATTCACAAAAAGTTCAGTGAATGAGGAAGAAACTCAAGAGGGTAACTAAATAGGGGGGAGAAAGTGCACGAAAGTGTGAAATGAAGGACCTTTTTGTTTTGTCTTGCTCTTGATGCCATTTCTAAGCCTTCTTTCAGCACAAGAAAAAGAAAAGGCCCTTGCTTTTCTTATAATGATCAAAGTGGAGATTCTATAAGGGAAAAACACTTCAAATATGTAATGTGACCCTCTATTCTCTTCAACCTTTCACCCTTTAATAGCTTACTCTCTTCTCTACAGTCAAAATAAAGAAAGCTTTTTTAGTCTCTTCTTGCTCCATGCCAGACAGTTCCGCCATGAACCCCACTCCACACGAGTCCTTATCCATAGCCACCACATTACCACCAAAAGCCCAAAACTTATTCAAACCTGCACAACACAAAATCCAATCCGCATCATGGGTGACCGTTTATAAACCAAAAAATAGTAAACTAAAAGAAGAAAAAAAATATATGAAAGAGAAAGGAATGAAATATATCAAATACCAAGAATAGATGCTTGGAATTGTGTAGAAGAGAAAAGGAATCCATGAACCAAAAACTGATCTCACACACAGTATCTCTCTCTGTGTGAAAGACGGACATTGGAGGTGGTGGTGGTGGAGGACCTTGCTGCTTTGAGAGAGAGAAAGCTTCCAAGTTGTACGGAGAAAGAAAGTGAGTGAGAGAGAAAGAGAAAGGACCCTTTTGCCATGGGAGAAAGAGAAATGGAAAAATAAAAAGAAAACCGAAAAGACTTGGGATGAAGATTGGAAAAGAAGACACCTGCAACAATACGTGGAGCAACCAAGGGAGTGGGAAATGAAAAGGTTAGAAAAGAAGACACTTGGAACAATACGTGGAGCAACCAAGGGAGTGGGAAATGAAAAGGTTAAAAGACCAAAAAACCAAGGAAATGGACAGGTGTCACAACCTTAGGTAGGGGCATTTTAGAATTTTCCAGGGGTATCTCTTTTATAGATAGTATATATAGATAGTTACTTGACAGATCAGTCCAATAAAAGTGTCCTAGGAAAATAAGCAAATTCTTTAAAAAGCATGTGTTAGATTCAAGAGGTGGCGCTAGGCGCATTTATTGATGGCATTATAGAGCTTGCAATCACTCTGATGCTCAAATTAATAAAGATATAGGTCGAGTGAAAGAATGAATTAATGTTAGTTATGTACCAACATTTTGTGCCTTTTATACCATGTTTTCGGATGAGCAAATCTATGAAGCATTCTTAAAAAAATGCTTTTAACATCGATTATTAAAGACTTTTAATATCGATTATTAATCAATGTTAAAATTATTGATGTGAATTTATCAATATTAACATCGGCTGTTTAAAACCCAATGTTATTGTAGCAAAAAACAACATCGGTTTTTTGAATAACCGATGTTGTTAGTAAACAAGAACATCAGTTTTCCTAAAAATCGATGTTGGTAAGAAGAAAACAACATCGATTTTTCTAAAAATCGATGTTGTTCTATGATTTAATTTTAAATATCGTATTTATTTTTTTAATTAACAACATGTAGTAATTAATTCAGATCACAACTTATCATTCAAAGTTGTATAAAAACGCATAAATCAACCATGCATCAAAAGTTATAAACAAAGTATATCAATATATCACACACCAAGGGTAGTTATAAACATTTCTAAACAAAATAACATATTATAAACAAAAATTTACAAGTTGATAATATATTAGAGTAGTAATGTACTTTAATTACAAACAAAGCCATAATAAAACAAAGTTAGAAGTTGCATTTGGGAACACAAATATAATTTGAGTTCAAGGAAGCAAATTTTGTATTTGTGCAAAAGTCCTCCATCCATTTCCAATTTTTGCAGTCTTCCTATGATGATTATAAACTATTCTACACTTTGTCCCTTCCAAGTTCACATGAGTGAATCTTACAACTTTCATAAATGAGTACATGGTACTTGGAACATCTTGAAATGCAAAAGATATTCATATTAGATAACTATATGATATCAAAATTTGACATACAGAGAGGAAAAGATATTTCCAATTTTTGCAGTCTTCCTATGATGATTATAAACTATTCTACACTCTGTCCCTTCCAAGTTCACATGAGTGAATCTTACAACTTTCATAAATGAGTACATGGTACTCGGCACATCTTGAAATGCAAAAGATATTCATATTAGATAACTATATGATATCAAAATTTGACATACAGAGATGAATGTTTAATTACTCACTAAATTATTGCAAGTCACTCTGTACTTAGTGAGTAGGACTTTAAAAGTGACTGAGTTAGGAACTTGATGGTACAAGGAGTGCCATTTAGGAAAAGCTTTTGGTTCAGAGCTAGTTTTGAAGATGGTGAGGAGGAAAACACTCTATTCATAGTGGGTCAAGATGACCTGATGATTTCTAGTGAGCCCATAGAACTCTCTAAGTTTCGTCCATCCAGCAAGTAGAGCTGAACTCACCAAATCTTGGTTATATATGATAGAGTGTATATTGCCTCTAGAGTGTAGCAGATGCCACGTAGGCTCTAGTTCATCTTTCCATCTTATAGCAAATGACCTACTTACTCACTTCACCGTAAGGCTACTTTTAACAAACAAATTAATATAAGCAAAAGTACTGTTATATATCAAGTCATGTTTATTTTAGAATAGTCTTGAAATAATTTCTAACCTGATCAATAACATGAATAGTATTGAACATTTCATCTGATGCTTTGTTAATCTTCATCATTATGTTAGTCATTTCCTTCCAGTTTTGTTGATGTTCATTGGTCATTCAAAAATGGTGTTTGCTTCACAGAGGAATTCAACCATATGAACTGAATATCATGGAATGCTTCAATCAATTGCTTTTCACAAACATGCAGCTTTTCAAAGATAGGAACATATGCATTAGAGTCACAACTGAAATAAGCTAGTGAGAATGACAGATATCAAGGAAGGATCATCAACCAAAGCCTCACAGTCATTGTTTCACTCAAGCTCAAGTGTTTAGGCTCATTCCATTATAAACAACTAACACAAGTGCTAACCTTTGCATTTTATCTCATACCATACAGAAATAAACACACAAAATGAATCCGAAGGACTTTCTAGGCTTGTAATGGGGTTAGGCTGCCAACAAATCATGGTTTTTCTAGGATTCAAAAGCTTAGGTTCTAGGAGAGCATTCATCCATAGATAAACCTTCACTTTTTTTCATTCATTCTCACCCCAATACTTGCCTCTTTTAGGCACTCAACTTTCATTCATGGAATTACAGCATACACACTTATTAGATTAATCCATATTTACAGTTGTTTTATGTTTTTTGAAAACACATATATACAAAAACAGTATGTGTATATACAGAAATAGTATGTGTATGCTATTTACTTTGACCATTTCAATTCTTACCTAGTATCTCCCCCAAATTTGGAACAAATTTACCTTGATAATTACTCCCCCAAATTTGGGATAAATTTGCTTTGAACCAAGCTTCTTGTGGATGATGCTCTCCTACAACCTAAGACAATGTAGCAGGAGATAACACTATATAGGCTCAGGGTTCAATCAATCAATAATTCATTCAGCTCAAACTAGGTGCAAGCGATAAATCATTCAAGCACGCGGTAAGCTTTTTGGCTAAGTGGCTATCACAATCAAACATGGCCTTCATCATCCTCAATTTCATGCATTCAGTCCATACTTCAGAGATTCATGCAAAAATCAATACTAAATGATAGTCGTTTCTCTCAAAATTTATGGATCACACTCTCACCGGGATATGGTTAATGCATTCCTTCACAATCAATTTGACACACTTACTAACATTTTCAGTCATACTTCCAATCTCATGCTCATTCACTTCTAATGACTGCAAGTTTGATCAAAACAAACACCTAATCATTCCAATCCACTCAATTCATACATTTTCTCAATCAATTCAAACACAACCATTCATTTCAAACAAAACAACCACCGAATCCAATTCAACCAATTCACTGTTCAAACAAGCTTTTTGTACAAGCACTCAACAACACTAAAATAACTGGAATTTCAAAAGACTGGAATTTAAATGACTGAAATTTAAAACAACTAAAACATAAATCAAACTCAAAAGCAAACTAAATACTGATAAACTAAATTGTTCATAATTTGAAAAATTAAAAACAAAACATAATTTAAATGTCCTGATCCTCCTGTGGCTGATCTTCATTCAGATCCAGTACTGGAGCTGCTGATGAATCCTGAATGGTGGGCTCAGGCTCCAAAACTGGTACTGATGGCAAGGTCTCCTCATGAGCTGGTGCAGGGGATGGCTCTGGCATCTGATCAGTAGAACTTTCCTCCTCCTGAGCGATGTGTACATCTGTATCATAATAAAAGGGCTCAGGAGGAGTGAGTTCATCCTCCCCCTCCGCTGGCTCCTCAGCTGCTACTACGGGCTCCTTTGGCTCAAGCTCCTGGGCTGCGGAGGCCCCACCCCCTCCAGAAGGAGAAGGCTGGGCTCTTGGCCAGGCCATCTGTGTGCCAAACTCATCCATGCTCATGATGGATGGCAGGCCCAAGCTCTGAAGGCTCTGCATGATAATGGTCTGCCCCCTGTGTAACCTCTGGAGCATAGAATGGAGCATCTCTGTTGTAAATAAAAACTCTAATGGTCCAGATAATGAAAGAGCTAGAAGCTGAAATAGAAATGGAGCAGGAATAGCTGGAGTCTGTGCTGGAGTCGAATAGGGAGGTGTTGGAGCTGTGGATGAAGAAGGTGCAGCTATCTCTAGTGTTGCTGAAGTAGTAGGGGCCTCTGATCTCCTACCCTTGGCCTTCCTTAGCCCTTTGAATGTTACTGTTGGATCATCTAGATTCCAACAGTTCTTCTTAATGTATGCCAAGTTAATGGCAGGGCTCAAGCTCTCCAAGGATCTAGAATCTGATTGGACTCCTCTAGCCTTGCATAGAGTTGTGATCAAGGCTGGGAATCCAAATCTGGAGGAATTGTGTTGTGCAGTAATAAATATCTGGTGGGAGATGAGGTACCCCACATTCATATTCATCTTCATGATGATGCCATAGATTAACTTGGCCCTTTTCTATGTGATGTCAGAAGTGTGGGAGGTTGGGACCAAGTTACAATAAGAAAGAATGCTCCATGTTTGAGCGAGAGCAGTCATGTTCTTCCTTAAGATCTTCAAGGGGAGACCATCAACATTTAGCTCAAATCCCCTCCCAGGGATATAGATCTTAGTAGCTAACTCCTGAGGATCAGGCCTCAGGAGTGCAAATCTCGAATAAGCACATAAATTCTCCCCCTCTTCTACAATCACTGGGGTCTTCAGAAAAGTATTCAAAGTATCTTCATCAAATTTAATCAGATGACCCCTGACCCGCACCTGCTTGGGTGATTTATCTTCTGGTTCATACAAGTTTGCATAGAATTCTTTCATAATGGCAACATTGATGCTGCCTTCATCAATGCTTCTGAGCTCTTCGTCCCAGTGTCTTCTCATTAATTCCACTTTAAACTCATCGAACTCTGTGTGGTAGATTACCACATTTCGTTTAGGTAACAGCTTCCTAGGTACAATTATATCAGTATGCCTCTCCCAAGCTTCTTGAAAGGTGAACCTAGACTGGTCATATCTGACTTGGGAAGGTGTAGAAGGAGCCTTCTTTTTCTTAGATGCCATCTGCAAAATAATTAGAACAAAGCACAAGATTAAACAAAGCTTATTCCCAATAAAACTGAAATTTTGATTGGGCGCTTAGCACAGAAGGTTGGGCTTAGCGCGCCTTATAAAATTTTACTCATGGGCTAAGCGCAGCAGACTCACGCTTAGCCTAAAGACACAGAAAATATTTTTCTACAGATTAGGCTTAGCGGAGCATGCTGAGCTTAGCCTAAGTCTACAATTTTCAAACAGAAGAGAGTCTGGGCTTAGTGCAGCATGGCGCGCTTAGCTCAGCCTCACCAAAATGAAACTCAGGCTTAGCGCACAGGGCGCACTTAGCCTCACTACAAAAACTCAAAAACAGTGAGAGAATTGAGCTTAGCACAACAGGCTGTGCTTAGCTCAACCTCCTCGACACAAGGGCTTGGCACAGCAGCTACGCTTAGCCTTATTCAAAGGACTAACTAACAGAAGCATAGTGGCGCTTAGCCTGACAGGTCAGGCTTAGCGCTGAACACAAATTCAAAAATCTTAATGTCTGAACACTAAGCCCGCTTAGGGCCCAGATGCACTTAGTGGGTTCATCATATTGTTCATCAGCAGGGATGAACATGCTTAGAGCGACATGGTCCGCTTAGCGCGATCATCTGGAAATCCAAAATTTTAACAATTGCGATGAACAGGCTAAGCACAACAGGCACGCTTAGAGCGTTCATCATGATTTCCAAACAGAAACACAGGGGTCTTCACCCCTTTCAGCCACATTGCCCCTAATGAGCTTCTAAGTTACCTAAAATCCTAGAATGTCTAACCCTAAAACTAAAAACCCTAACTTAACAACATTGCTAACTACGAAAGCAAGAAATCATCTATCCTATGGTTTGAAGGATGAAAATGAAATTGAAAATGTACTCACTTACTTGGATTGTGATTGTAACGCTGAATGAAGCAAGAAAGATGCAAACACGTTAGTTCTAGCATGCAAAAGGAAGCACACAAGCTCAAGGTTAGCAAGGGGCAGAGGCTTGGGTGTAAAGGTAGCACCCAAAGTGCCTCAACCTTTGATTTTAAAAACTGAAATTCGTATGGCGCGCTTAGTGCACAGCTGAGCTTAGCGCACCCATATGACGTTTGAGTTTAAAGCCCAAGTGCTTAGCCTAACCTCGCGCTAAGCCCAACTTGAAGTTGCAAATTCTAGTGAGCATTTGGGGCTTAGCGCAACAGGCTGCGCTTAGCGCTTTCTGCAACACAATTTTCTGCAATATGCGCTTAGCCTGAGATGCGAGGCTTAGCGCGCAATCAAGCTTCAACTTACAGAGCGTAGTTCAGGCTTAGCGCAACAGGTGAGATTGGTGCTTAGCGCATCCTACCCCTCTTAGCCCAGCTTGAAAGCTCAAATTCCAGAATGGATCTAGGGCTTAGCACAAGACAGCGTGCTTAGCGCGCCAACAATGAAATTTTTCCAGAGAAGAAATTGCGCTTAGCGCATCATCCACGCTAAGCCCACTTATTAAGTTTCAATTATAGTGAAGATGTTGGGCTTAGCACAGTGATATGCGCTTAGCTGAACTATTCAGCTAACCAATCAGGGGTCTCTGTGCTTAGCGCGAGCAAGCTCGGGCTTAGCGCGTGAAGACTGGGCGCTTAGCGCAAGGTCTGCACTTAACGAATAGACAATTGCAAAAAAAAATTCTAAAGTCTTTTTCTATCTATCTCTTCACACAAGCTTAAAACCCCTTGATCATTACTAAACAAGCTGATAATTAATCACAATCACAAGCAATTATCCTAACTACATGTAAGAGATAAGAATGAAAAAGAGAAAAGGGAAAGAAAAGTTGGGTTGCCTCCCAATAAGTGCTCTTTTAACGTCACTAGCTTGATGCATCATCCTATTATCCAGGATCCAACAAAGTTCCTACTTCAAGGGCCTTTTTCTCAGGTTTCCTTTCCTCCATCACATGCACTTTTAGACAGACATTTTGGCTAGGTGGATCTTTGTCCTCATGGAACAAATCAAAGTTGATCTTCTAATCTTCTATGCCTATCTGCAACATTTTCTTTCCCATGTCTACCATGCAACTTGCAGTAGACATGAATGGGCGGCCAAGAATGAGAGGAATGTCAGCATCCTCTTCTATATCTATGACAACAAAATCATATAAGGTGCTTAACCTTCACCAAAACATCTTCAATTACTCCATATGGTCTAGCAAAGGAGCGATTAGCCAACTGGAGGGTCATGCATGTGGGCATTATTTCCAGCTCTCCAAGTCGTCGGCACATGGAGAGAGGCATTAAATTGATATTGGCTCCCAAGTCTATAAGAGCTTTACCTACAACAACATCGCCGATAGAACACAGTATCGTGACAACTCCAGGATCCTTGTGCTTGGGTGGAAGGATGCGTTGAATGATAGCACTACAGTTACCTTCCACAACAATTCTATCACTATGGATGTACCGGTTTTTCTTGTTTAGCATATCCTTAAAAAATTTGGCATAGAGGGGCATTTGCTGAAGTGCTTCTCCAAAAGGCAAAGTAATTTCCAGTTTCTTGCAGATATCAAGAAATCTGGTCAAATGACGCTCTTTATCTTTCCGGGAGGGTACCAATGGATAAGGTACCTCCTTGCATTTAATAAGAGTATCCTCTTTCTTCTTTTCTATGTTGGCCTTACTCTTGCCCTTCTTCTTCTCACTCTCAGCAACCTTTTCTTTTTGTTTCTCATTTTCAACTTTTTTCTTTTTCTTCTTCTTCTTCTTCTTCTTCTTTTATTTCTTCTTCTTTTTCTTTTTTCTTTTTCTTCCTTCTTCTTTATTCTTTCTTAATAGTCTCTTTTTGGTGCCTCTTCTTCTTCATCACCTTCTGCTTCCTCAACAATTTCTTCAAGTTCAACTAAATCATCAACCGGTTCTAGTGCTGGTTGATCAGCCAGCTGTTGTTTAAATCCCTCCACCTTCTGATCAGTTCTTCCTTCCTCAGCTTGAATCGCCATTCTGCTTCTAGTCATTACAACTTTACACTCTTCCTTAGGATTTTTCTCTGTGTTTGCTGTAAAGCTGCTGGATGGTCTTTCAGCTAACTACTTTGCAAGCTGGCCCACCTGAACTTCCAGATTCTTAATTGAAGACTCCATGCTCTTTTTGGTTAGACATTGACACTTGAATGAATTGAGCTAGAGTCTTTTCCAGCTTTGTGGTTCGGTCAAAGAGACTTAGCATCTGCTGTTGTGGTCTTGTAGATGAACCACCCTGGTCTCTGTTGAATTGGTTACCAGGGTGATTTTGCCACTGTCACTGCTGTTGATACTGCTGGTTGTTCTGAAATCTTGGAAATCCACTTGTATTGAAATTGCCTCTGGGCTGATTCCCCATATAATTAACTTCATGTGCAATTTTCTCTTCATTTGGGATACAACATCCAAATTCATGAGCTCCACCACAAATTGTATATCCTGCAACATGCAAAATAGAAGAATGTGAAGTTTGTGCAGAATGAAGCTGAGTTGGCAACTTACTGAGTGTTTCTGTTAATGCCTCTAGTTGCTTGGATAGCAACTTGTTTTGTGCCAACAGAGCATCCTATGAGGTTAGCTCCAATAAGCTCTTAGTAGGAATGTGGGCTCGGTCTCTCATAATGGCAATGTCACTAGCAGCCATGCTTTCAATTAAGTCCATTGCTTCCTCGAGGGTCTTCATTTTGATCTTACCCCCAGCTGAAGCATCCAAGAGCTATTTAGATTGTGGTCTCAACCCATCTATGAATATGTTGAGCTGTATTGGTTCCGAAAAACCATGAGTGGGCGTTTTCCACAATAAACCTTTGAATCTTTCAAGTGCCTCACTCAACTATTCATCTGGAAACAGGTGGAAGGAAGAGATGGCAACTTTGCCTTCTACAGTCTTCGATTCAGGGGAAGTACTTCTTCAAGAACTTTTCCACTACTTCATCCCATGACTTCAAACTGTTTCCTTTAAAAGAATGAAGCCATCTCTTAGCTTCTCCAGCTAAGGAAAATGAGAATAAACTCAACCTGATTGCATCTGCAGGCACACCTGCCAGCCTGATAGTATTGCATATCTCTATATAGGTGGCCAAGTGAGCATAAGGGTCTTCATTGGGTAGACCATGAAATAGATTATTTTGAATCAGCTGTATCAAAGAGGGAGGATAAGTAATTGTTTAAGCTTGAACTTCTGGCTGTGAAATACTGGTGAAAAATTGTGGCACAATAGAACTTGAATAATCCTCCAGGGTTACTCTTCTTGGCTCTTTATCCATGATTGGATCTTCAACAGGTTCTATATGAGAATGCCTTGCAATAGGAAAACTAGAAGATGCCTCGGAAGATCGAGGTTCTTCTTCTGGAGTTGCTGCTACTTCTAAATCCTGCAAAAAAATTTATGATTCTCTCTGAATTATGCCTTCTACAGGTGGCTTTAATCTTCAAATCAATGGGGATCAAATCACATGCAGTGGATCTTCTTTGCATACAAGAAAATAGAACAACAATTATCTAGTTCAAAAGATCAATGAATTTATAGTAAGAAAAGTATACACAAAAGAATCAATGAATCAAACAGAAAATGATAAAAAGCAATGTCGTAAAACTAAACTAAACTCTTCTAATGAATCTAGTTCCCCGGCAATGGCGCCATAAATACTTTTGTTGGATTTCCCCTGCAGTTACATTTTAGTCCAATTTTTATTTATACAAATATGTTCATGGGAAATCCGATTTGCAGGAAAGCACACCAGATCGTCAAGTATTTAAAATTAAAATGGATGAATTCGAGTATCGAACTCAGGGAACTAGTACTAGACAGGGTTAGATTCAGAAATAAGGCATTGTTGAAAGAAACATTGATAATTGATGGTTTAGAACAGAATTAAACTAAATCTAGGCTAAAAACAATAAAAAATGCAAGTAAGTAAGATTGGCAGCAGTAGGTAAAAGTGTTGGGTCTTTCTAACAAACAAGCTGATGTATATAAAGATGTTTCTCTAATCAATCATGCTTTTGTTTTCTATGTTGTAGCCTAAATTACTAAACCTCGATCCCTCTTGTTGGACTAGGCTTAATTTAGACAGCCCTCGTAGGTTTAGACTAACTTAAACTAAGCTTTGTCCGCAGATCCCTCATTTAAGACTAGACTCAGCTTAAATAGCTTACAAAAGTTTAGACTAATTTAACCTAAGCTTCGTCCGTAGATCCCTCATTTAAGACTAGGCTTAGATCAAACAACATTATTGTAACAACATATTTAAAACCAAAACTTAATCTGCAGATCCCTCATTTAAGACTAAGTTTCAATCCTGCTTCAATCAAGTTCTAAGGCAACAATACATTTCCCAATGCTAAAGTCACCTAACTATGCACACAAATGGGTGATCAGATCAAGAGCATACAGAATTTAAGCACTGAAAGAAGCATTGGACGCAGGAAACACAATCAATTAGATATTAAAGTAATTACATCAGTTGTTCCGTAGAAATTCCCAACAAGAATGTTTAGCCAGCCATACAGAAAAACCCTAACACAAATGAAATTAAGGGTAGAGATTAAATGCTCCTTACACAAGAAGGGGAATCCCTCCTCCTCTTCTGAGCATTTCACAATCACTCTACAACTCACTAATCTCTCTCTAATCACAATACCTAGGTCTCTCTGCAAAAACTGCTCCTCTTGCTACCTCCAGAGCTCTTTTCTTGAAATAGGCACTGCGGTGTGCTCTGGAATTCTTTGCCAAAAATCTGTCTTCTCTCCGTATCCTAATGCTGCACAAGACAGACTTTAAATAGGCTCTAAATCTGCGACGTTGCGCTTAGCGCAAGTAAGTGGATTTGAGCTTAGCGCCAGTCATGCGCTGAGCCTGGTTGAAGATAACCGCTGCGCTTAGCACACTGATCTCGTGCTTAGCGCGTGACCTTGATATTGATGCTCTGCCAGATTCTTCTATTGCTCTAAGTGCACTGAAGTTGCGCTTAGCGATGGATGCACGTTGAGCCCAAATGGTGAGCTGAGCGCAACTACCACTTTTAGCACTTCGAGATTTAGCCTCATTTAACCTCAAATTGAACAGATTTCATCATTAAATCCAATGGAAAGTATTCTAGAGACATCTTTAACAATAAAACAAGATTTATTTACAAATTACTACAACATAACCATAAATTGGGGAACTATACAAGTTTTGGAAAAAAAAATTTATACAAAACTTAGTCGTATAAGACGACTAACAGTACCATACTTCCTTGGCATGTTGGCCCAATTAGGTCCCCACAATGACTGACCAATGTGGTCTTCAAGTTCGTTGCCCCAACTGTTCATAAATTTTGTTCCCCGTCGCTTACACCCAATGGATTGGGCAATAGTTTCAGCAGCCAACTTTACAGATATGCCAAGAACTTGGCCAACAAATTATTCACCAATGACTTCATTACAGTAGACCTTGGTTGTCCTCCAAAATATGCAAATCAATTCAGGCACCACCACCTTTGGGTCCTCGAGAAGTGGTGGATGCCGCACATGAGACGTGCTTTGATAATGTAGCCAACATTCTCTAGCGAATTGATGTCTAAGAAGTGTTCAATGTGAACCTTGGGCTCCTTGTCTTTCAGTGAGACTTCTGTAGCAATTATGGACACTGGTTCAGTTATGACAATTTGTACAGCTTCACTTTCTTTGGATGAAGCAAAAGGTAGGTTGTTCCTGAAGTTTGGGTCAGCCTGGGTGGTTTGTGTTTGTTTTTGTTTCTTGTCCATTGTTAGGGTTTCTAGAAGATTCTAAGAGAAGTAAAAGGTTTTGGGTGCAAAGGTTTTCTAAGGGAGAGAGAGAATGCAGAGAGTTTGCAGAAGGTTTGATAGTGAAAGGTTAAGGTGATTTATGATGGTGACAATTAAGTGTTTGGGGTTAAGAGAGAGAAAACATCGGGGAAGTTGAAACAAAGTGGGATTTTTCAAATAATGATCTAACTCACTTTAAGTGACTCAACACAAAAACACTCAAAATGTTGTGTTTCATTAAATTTGTGTCCAGTCATCACAGTCCATTGATTGAGCATTTGTAGTTTGATATTTTTCTATTCTTCTTATCTCAATTGAAATTTCATTGATCCTTATTTTTTCACCTTAACTCAATTTTGGTCTTAGGCAAATGATTGATCTTAATTGAGAATTATAGCTAAATTTCAGATTTTGTGCTTACTTGACTTATCTGCCTTGTGTAGGGCCTAGAGGACACTACAAAACTCCAAATGGAACGTGTGAGTAATCCCTGGAAAGCTAAGAAAACAATATTCAATTTTGGTACACATAAGACTTGGCCAATTCGGTCATCTCGATGATCAAACTGAACTTGGAAGTCAGAGCCTATGCACTTGAATAATTGGGTTGTGAGTTTGGGTTTTTGTTTTGTGTAATTAGTTTAGTTAGGTAGTTATTTAGTTAGTTACTAACACTCTATATATTAGTGTTTGTTAGTTACTTAGGGAATGAACTTCATTTTGGAGAAAGAACTTCACTACACTTCATTTTGTACAAAACTTGTTGTGCAAGATTTCTCTTTTCTCTCTTTCTCTCTCTTTTCCTCTCAATTGTTCTTCATTCTTCATCTTTTCACTTTTGTTACACCATTTTCTTACACAAATTTTGTGGTTTCTCCATTGTTGAAAGAAACATTGATAATTGATGGTTTAGAACAAAATTAAACTAAGTCTAGGTTAAAAAAAGTAAAAATGCAAGTAAGATTGACAACAATAGGTAAAAGTGTTGGGTCTCTCAAACAAACAAGCTGATGCATATAAGGATATTTCTCTAATCAATCATTCTTTTGTGTTCTATGCTGTAGCCTAAAGTACTAAACCACGATCCCTCATTAGGCTAGCTTAACTCAAGCTTCGTCCTCAGATCCCTCTTGTTGGACTAGGCTTAACGTAAGCAGCCCTTGTAGGTTTAGACTAATTTAAACTAAACTTCGTCCTCAGATCCGTCTTGTTGGACTAGGCTCAGCTTAATTAGCTTACGAAAGTTTAGACTAATTTAACCTAAGCTTTGTCCTCAGATCCCTCTTGTTGGACTAGGCTTAAATTAAACAACATTATCATCACAGCATATTAAGAAAACTAAAACTTAATCCTCAGATCCCTCTTGTTGGACTAAGTTTCAATCCTGCTTCTATCAAGTTCTAAGGCAACAGTATATTTCCCAATGCTAAAGTCACCTAACTAGACATACAAATGGGTGATCAGACCAAGAGCATGCAGAAATTAAGCATTGAAAGAAGCATTGAACACAGGAAACACAATCAATTAGATATTAAAGTAATTACATCAGTTGTTCCTTAGAAATTCCCAACAAGAGTGTTTAGCCAGCCATACAGAAAAACCCTAACACAAATGAGATTAAGAGTAGAGAATAACTGTTCCTTACACAAGAAGGGGGATCACTCCTCCTCTTCTTAGCATCTCACAATCACTCTGCAAGTCACTAATCTCTCTCTAATTACAAAACCTATGTCTCTCTGCAAAAATCGCTCCTCTTGTTGCCTCCAAAGCTCTTTCCTCGAAAAATAGGCATTGTGGTGTGCTCTAGAATTGTTGTAAAAATTTTTGTGCCCTCTGTACCCTAATTCTACACAAGACAAGCTTTAAATAGGCTATGAATCTGTGACGTTATGCTTAGCGCCACCCTTGCGCATAGCACGAGTAAGTGGATTTGAGCTTAGCGCCAGTCATGCGCTGAGCCTGGCTGAAGACAACCGCTACGCTTAGCGCACTGATTTCGCGCTTAGCGCACGACCTTGATATTGGTGCTCTGCCAGATTCTTCTGTCGCGCTGAAGCTGCGCTTAGCGATGGATGTGCGCTGAACCCAAATGGTGAGTTAAGCGCAACTACCAGTTTTAGTACTTCAAGATTTAGCCTCATTTAACCTGAATTGAACAGATTTCATCATTAAATCCAAGGGAAAGTATTCTAGAGACAACTATAACAAGAAAACAATATTTATTTACAAATCCCTACAAAATACTATAAATTGGGGAAACTATACAAGTTTGGGAAAATGTTTTCTAAACAAAAGTTAGTCGTATAAGACAACTAACATTCATCCATGATTTCTAAACTCCATTTACAATATAAACATGACATTAATATGCATGATACATTTGACATACCAATATGATACCAATATGATATTCCTATTTTGGGGGCCTAAGGCTGTGTCAGAATTCTCACACCAGCACAAAGTCCCATTAACAAGCACATACACACAGAACCATGCAAACCAAAAACAAACTATGCAACCAAAGCCTATTTTCTAGCAGTGTGTACATGAAGCTACTACCATATACATGACCCAGAAGGCCATAGCTATATACAACAAGATGCACTATCATAGCTTAAAAACACATGTATAATTTAACTTCCATGGTAATAACCGCAAACCAAGCAAAAATAAAAAAACAAACACTACCATAGCTTACAAACACAAGACTCATTAGAGAATCGCAATAACAACAACACTAACATTTACACCATTATCAATTTCAAAGAGCACATTTTCAGACATAAAGCAAACATGTTACGATGCCGTCACTGTCTCACCCGCATTTCGTCTTCTCGAAACCAAATAGGGATTATTTGTTACGAGGTATGGAGAAGACGAAACGCAACTAAGGAAGTGACGGTAGAACATTGGAATGCGAGGAAGAGGATGTGCTGACGAACTTACCTGCCAACGGAGCAAATGCGACTGAGAGGCGAAGAGGCATGAGGAGGAGAACAGGCGAGGAGGCGAACAGACAAGAACGCGAGGAAGAGTGTGCGCGAGAAAAAGTATGACTCATAGAGGCACTTCAAATATTTTTAAATGTAGGTTTTAACATCGGTTTTTACTAAAAACTGATGTTAATTAAGTGATGTTAATGTTAACATCAATTTTTTTTATAAAAAAACTAATGTTAATGTATCATTAATTAACATCGGTTTTTTTACTAAAAACCGATGTTAAAGTTAGCATCACATAGTTAACATCGGTTTTTAGTAAAAAGTAAAAACCAATGTTAACTTAGTCATGTTAACATCGGTTTTTTAGAATATCGATGTTAACGTAGTCACATTATTTGCAATTTTACCACCGTATTTTTATTAACATCGATTTTATCGAAAATCAATATTAAAGTAACGATGTTAAATGTATATTTTGTAGTAGTGTCACTGTCATAAGTGCCTTTTTGTTGTTTTTGATTGAGATGCACACTTCTGATTAGGGATCATGCTTATGGCGTGAGTCCTCCTTGATACTTTACCGTGAAGACCAACGATCTAACCCGAAAACCAATGCTCCTCGGTGCAAGCTCACGGTTCTCTATGGTTCGGGCCAAAATAATATGCAGAGTAATAGGCATAAATAGCTAGTCATCTCATAAAACATATAGTAAGAAAATCAGAGTCTACGTATTTGCAATAGTTCTGAACTTCTGATTTTCAAGGCCTCGCCCGCATGCATTATGCATAAGAAAGGCTAGCAAACCAGCAATTAAAGAAGATACATTAATTTCAAAGGACAGATTATAATTTTCCTTGAAAAAACCTAAAGAGAAGGAACGTTTCAATATATCAGTTTCTCATGTAATATTCCTAGTGAAAACATGTTCCATTATACATGAAAGATTATTATAGAGAACTTGCTAGAAAGATTTTATTTTTGAAAAGGAGGTACTCCAACTAAAACCCAAAATCATGGATTTATTGATACCATGAAACCGATTCCTACTTCTTTAATCGAATCCCCTTTCAAGAAGGTTGCTTTAAAATGAAATGCATGTTCTCTTTCTAAACCTTTACAAAGATATATTCCAAGTCCTTTTCATCACCTAGAGATGCTCCCTCTTTTGCCCTCTCTCATAAGATACTTTATATCTTTCCATCCACTCTCAATGGAAGTTGTCTACAAAAAATTCTTCATATGGTCATATATGAGAGACTTTATACCATAGCCCAAATCACGTTTATTAATAATTTTAATATCAAACCCTTTTTGGTTGTTAGAGACGTATGACCACACATATATACACAAATATTTGCCAACTTGGATGTGTTTAGCTTAAGCAAGGTGGTCCAAAAGTAGCCTTTATAGTGTTAATTTACTTGGTGCTAAAGTAGCCTTTGATAGATCCGATCACTTGAGAGTGCTTGCTAGCTAATACACAAATCAATACCTTGATATATAAGTTGATTGTGAAAGTAGCCAGAACATAAGCCAAGCCATAGCTCCTGCAATTTCATAAGTACAGATTTGGAATAAAAAACAGAATCTCTGTGCATGCAGAGCATTAATGCTGCTTTCATGTTTCATCCTAGTGCCTTCCCACTTATGAAAGATAACAATTCTCTGATAGAAGTTATTAATAGACTTTAAATTGGAAATTTGCTTATATATGTTTTTTTTCTCATGTTTTTTTTATTGTTGATACCCATAAGTTCAATTTTTTCATTCTAATTTCTTGTAGGTTTATGTTTTTTCAATTTTATTTTCTGTAAACACAAATTTATAGAAACTATAAATAAAAAAATTAGAATCTTAAAAAACTAAAATTGAAAAATACAAACTTACAATGATTAAAAATGAAAAAAAAAACTTACAAGAATTAAAATTGAAAAAACATCAATATATAACGATTAAAATTAGAAAAAAAAATTACAGAACCAAAAAATGAAAAAACGTTAAGTTACGAAAACTAAAAACAATTTTAAAATTTTATATTTTCTTACGATCATGCCTAGTACAGCTCGAAGATTTTCTTAAGATGTATACAAACTACAAAAGCCTTCTCCTCGACGCTCTTCTAAGCTTGAGTTGTTTATGTTTTTTTCTTTACAAATACACAACGTGAAAAGTAATATTCTTATTTACCTGACTTTCTGTATTAGACACATTCTCACTTTTCTCTCTCTCTTTTCATCTTTTGATATGCATTTCACACATACATTTCACAGACTATTTCTAAAACTAGTAAACTATTTTTTCTATCAACTATTTCAAACTATTCTCTTTTTATCTTTATTTATATATTTAATATACTTAATAGTTTACCTCTTTCGACCTTCTATATTTATCTTTATATCTAGATTAAATTTTAATATTTTTTAAAACAAATTATCAATAGTTAGAGAATCTTATATCATAATTAAAATTATTCATATATATATATATATATATATATATATGTATATTAAAAAATATTTGCTTATTATAAATTTTAATCAAAGATTTATTAAAGTATACTCATTTTTTAATAAGTTAGAAAGTTATAATTACGATTATCTTAAAAGCTACATACTCAAAGTATAACTTGCTAATATACTCTTTCTTAAAAAGTGTACCATAACACATCCTTGTGAAGCTTGTTAATGAATACTCACTTTAGAGGAAATATTTTAACAAGTTATAGCTATGATAATTTTAAAATATATTTAACGTATAGTTTACTAATGTACTTCTTAAAAAATGTAAATATAAGTTAGCAAATCTTAAAATTTGTAGGTAGATAGTAAATCACATGATCTACAATATAATTTTATATATTTTCTTAATATATACAGTTTAGATGAGGCTTTCAATATCCATTTTATTTTATTTTAATTCATGTAAAAACTCACTTTCTAGACGGATTTCTATTATAATTGGTCTAAGGGAGTTGTTATTCTCACCTATTAAATTGCTATAAAACAAGCGTCTAACATGCTATAAAACCATTAACATCAACTAGTTATGATAACCAATGTTATACACTAAATGTGTTCAACACTCGCATCCAGTTGGTATAAGTCTCTTACATACTCTTATATGTGATGTCCAACGAAGTACAAATAGGTTATGCTAGCTGAAAAGGAAAGTGCACGTATTCTCACTCAAAAATTCATTTTACCTCTCTTTATTTGAACTGCTAACATTTGATTTTAAGGAAAGAAAAAAATAAAAGAGAATAGAAGGTATGTATAGAATATTTCTCAAGGGTCATTTTTGACAAGGACAAGGAGCACATGCTGCTATCTGTACTTTTATTCCTTTCCTCTCGAATCAGAGTGTGTCACGTCGCCTCCCCTCCCAGTGTGAGACAACGGTCATTTCAACGACTTAGTGTTAATCTCATAGCAGATCCTTCACTGAAGTCTATAAAAAGCAGCCTCTACCCAAAAGCAAACAACGAAAAAATATCATAAAGAAACGAGAAAATCTTTGAAGTGAAACTCTGTAAAAATTGTTGGACAATACATTTAATCTTTCATTGTTTATTCTTTGCTAAGCAAAGTTACTTTGTACTTGAGCTTTATTATGTATCCACTAGTCGAGTGTTAATTGAATCTTTGTATTCATTCAAACTGTTGTTTATGAAAGCCAAGAGTGACTTAGTGTTAAAAAATACTTGGATTTTCTTAGATTCAAAGGGAGTCTAAGATAGTGCTAGAAGTGACTAGAAGAATACTTGTATAGCCAGAAGTAACAAGACAAAATACATGTTTTGTAATCAAAGTTTTGATTAGTGGAACTCTTTACTATCGTGTAAAAAAGAACTAGATGTAGCTCTGTTTCAATAAACCGGTATAAATCAAGTGTTTCTACGTCTCTCCTTAATAGTTTTACTAAGCATATTCTCTTAGCTTTTTCTGTCACCTTTTTCGTACCAAGTGTTGACACCAAAAACTGTTATAAAACTGTATTTCATATAATTACTGAACAATCAAATTCGGTTTCATCAATACTTATTTCTTACTAATAGATGGCTCCAATGTACATATATTTCTGAACTTGTGAGAAACTTTTTATTGTATAAAGTTATTATCTTTGATTAACATACTATTTAACTCCCCCTTCTAGTGTGATTATTGTTATTTCAAATCTTTCCTTATCAGGCACCACTATCAGACTTGGGACCAAATCTTTCAATTGTGTCACTTCTACCTTTCTTGCAGGTAAATTGGACGTTTGGCTTGAAATTTGTCACTTGAGGAGTCTCCATGCATATAAATTTAGAAAATATAATCTATTTGGTATGAACAACTTGCCCTTGCATTTGCATTCACTTCAACAATTCATGGAAAAAATTCTCTAACTATGGTCTTCAAATTATCCATACACATTACTTCAATTCAAATTCACTTTTAATCAAAATCAATTTTTGAAAAATCAAAAAATCCAAAATTAATTTTAAAATGACTTACCTTCCCAATTGTTCTATCAACCGAAACTACAAAGACACATGTTTCTTAAAAAATTACCACAAATCTAAGTGCTCACATTTCTAGAACTAAGTCTAAGCATTCAAAAGCATCAAGTTACAAGTACTAAGTTAATAATTGGAAAAAAAAAATCTTGATCAAGTAATAAAACACAATGTCGTGGAAATAGAGTAACAAAACACAATGGTGAAAGCTCAATGTAAAAGAGAGGACAAAGTAGACAAAGACAAGATGAAAAATAGTGGCGAGAATGGAGAGCACAAGAACGAGAGCATCAAAGAAATGAGAAAGAAATGTTGTATTGTTTGAGAGTGAAAAAGTTTTGAAGGCACTAAATTGAGGTTTAATAAGATACCTTTTGGATTGGTGGATATGCAGAGTCATTGACAAAATGGATTAAAATACTGCCGGTTTAAAAAAATTGAAGAGTTCAAGGTTTTAGATCAAAGGAGTTGCTATTTTAACTCCAATATTGCTCTTCTTACCACCCACATGGGTGGCTTTTTACTAAATTACAAAAATACCATTCACAAGAAGTATGTTTTGGTTGTACAAAGTATGCAACGAAAATGTATTTTTGTTATAGTATAGGAGATGCGTACAAAAATCAAAATGAAAATACATTTATGCATAGCAATATATAACGAAAACATATTTTCATTTTTTTCTTTATCTACCACCTGTACTTCAATGGGAATAAGTTTTCATTTTATATTTTGTACATGAAATATTTTTCTATTTTATTTATTTTTTGGATTTTATATATAACATAAGTGTGATTCTATTTTTGTCTGTGCCAAATACAAAATAGAATCATGATTTTGTGTGTCCCCAATACAATAAAATCATGATTTTGTTGCAATTGAAAGCCAAATTAAAGGAGGAGGAGAAAGTGTAGGGGTGTAGGGAAGGGAGGATGTGTAATTTTGTCTATTCATATTTGGAAAAAAAAGGACAAGGGTGAGAATAGCAATTTAGTATGGACGAGATATGTAGATAATGATTAAGTCCTTTAACAAAGTGAGTCTTGTATGCTTAGCATCAACTCATTAGGTTATCAACAATTTATGCTTTTTGTAAGCATCAATATCTAAGGTGTGAATGGTTGTCTAGACCTAACAAGATTTTCAATTGATTTTGTTCAATCTAAAAACGACAAGGGCACGAGAATGAGGTGAGTTGATGACTTTTCATGTATTAGTAGCAAGACTCCCCTCTAGTTTGTTGCATAATGTGAAATCCTAAGTTGGTTATGTTTAGTTGTTTAGGTAGAGAGTATGCCAAGGAAAAATTTCAAGTCTCATGGTGTGTGGCAATGTGACAACATAGAAAATGGATACTCAACAAGGGACATTCATCCATAGGCAACAAATTGCTCATTCTTCTAAAAGGTTTTGAAAAGGCCAATGTTCAAAATTTTCTCCTATGGAATTACCAAAGATGAAATACTCCCCCATCTTGGTTTCCTTTTTTTAGTAAGAAAAAAAGTTTGAGATTTGAGTATCTTTTAGTTATTTTTGTTTTGTGTCAATGTTACTTTCATGTTAGTTGTTGGTTTAATGAAACAAGAAGATGGGGATGAGTTAAAATACACAGAGCAAGTGAAAGGTGAATTTTAGCAATTTTACTCCATAATCATTGGTGCAACAATCCAAAAACTTACTCATTCAAAGGGATGTTTTTGTGCTTATTGGTTGTGTTATTTTCGATTCTTCCCCCTATGCTGTTGCACTTATTTAATTACCTAATTTACATAAATTTATTATTTAGAGCTTGTGAATTTACCACGAATAAATGAACTATTTCACTTGTATGCACATCTGCCTCTGGACAAGTAAGATAACACAATGTTAGGAATCATGTTGTATTGTTTTATAATGCATCTTCCTCTCTGTCGCAACCTACCCTTCGGCAGAAGGGCGACGCGGGGCTCATGGGTGCATCTTCCAAGAAAGGAAAATGCACGGAGTCACCACCAACGTTTATTTGATGAAAATGTCGGAAAAACTGGAAAGGTGTGGTCTACGAACTTTAATCGTGAAAGGTTCAAGAGTTGTTTTTACGCACGGGGAAGGTATTAGCACCCCACGCGTTCATCACAAGGGACGACAACCTTTAATCAAGTGTGCAAATATGACTTAAAAATGTTTTATTTTCCCTTTTTTATGTCTTTTTGTGTTTTTATGCTTTTTATGTTTTTAATTTTGGTGTGGTCGACAAGAGTGTTTCCCTCGCTCCTACGTATCCTCAATTGCGATGAGGAAATCAGACCTACGTAGTTCTTTCAGAACTAAACTTTGGTTAAGTTGTTTTGATCTTTTTCCGCAAGATCAATTTTAACCGAACAAAGGTCATTTAAGGCGTTGGACCATTAAACGATCTTTAGATTTTGAAAGGAGAGAAATGTTAAGGCGTTGGACCATTAACGATCACTTGTTTTTGAAAGGAGAGAAACGTTAAGGCGTTGGACCATTAACCATCTCTTAGGGTGGTCGATAAAAGCAGGGCTTTTGCTCCTACGTATCCTCAATTGCGATGAGGAATTCAGACCTACGTAGTTCTTGCAAAAGTGGTAAAGTTACATGTTGATTTTATGCTTTTGAATGGTCCATGTTAACTGATAAAAGCAAAGAGGACCGTTTAAGGCGTTGGACCTTAAAACGGTTTTTAATGCTTTTTGCGGACAAAACTTGATTTGTGAGTTGATTTTAGCCTTAGTTTCACTTTGGTTATTAGTCAATTCATTCAAGGAAACTTCCAAAGAAAAACGTCCGATTGATTTTTTTGATTATTTTATTCAAAGATATTTTGATTATTTTATTATTATTTTCCTTTTTTCAGTTTAACTGAGGTTACAACGTGAACGATTAGTTAGATTTTTCTTTAACAGTGATTAAACGATATTACAACACAAATGATTAGTTGAAATTCATTTTATCATTTATTATGCGAGATAACGGCTTAAATAAACGGTTAAAGCGCGTTAAAAACGAAAGAAAAGAAAATCGACAGTGAACGAGATGAAGATGAAAGCAAACAAAACAAGAAATGAATTGAAAGTCTCGGATTTGAACATTTATCGGTTGAAGAACAAAGAACAAACGAAGAACAGACGAAGAACGGAGGAAAATCTTCACAGATTTCCTCACGGAAACGTCTCGGAAGCGTTACGGAAGCACTTCGACTCGATTCTTCTTCACGAAAACGTGTTTTTTTTACCCAAAATAGCCGAAATGCATAGCCTAGGGGTCATGAACATTTTTGAAACAGCCCCCTATTTATAGGGAAAAAGGGAGGTGCTTACCGCCCAGAGGCTTCTTGAGGAAGATTTCTAAGCGCACCCCAATTACTAAGTTCACCCTCCTTTTCGTACTTTACGGAGAAGTTACGAAAGCCTTACGAAAGTGTTTCGGATTTGATTTTCATCTTTTTTTCTCTCCCCTTTCACCAATATTAAGTGAAATATGCTTACCCAAGGTTTTCAGAAATTTTACGGAAGCATTACGGAAGCCACAGAAGCCTCAAAAACCATTTTTCAACAACATGGAGGAGCTTGCCGCCCAATTTTTTTCTCCTTAAGCAAACCAACTTCCAAAATGATTCGGAAGGGCCTAGACTCAAATTGCTATTTACACCCCTGTCTTGATAAGTTCACCCCCCCATTTTTGTGTTTTTGGCTGTTTTCTTTCCGAAATCTCACGAAACTTTACGGATTCCACTGTGATGAGTGTTAAGCCTTCCGAAACGATCAACAATGGTCCTCGGATGAAATTAGAGTGTAACAATTTATTTACACACACCCCACTCTGCTAAATACACTCCCGTTTTCGTGTTTTTGACCGGTTTCTTCCCGAAACATATCAGAACTTTACGGATTCCACAACGATGGGTGTTAAACATTTTGAGGTGGTCAAACGAAGGTCGCATGCCGACAAACAATGGTCTCCGGACGAAATTAGGGTATGAGACTCACATATTCATAGAAACAACATCAATTTATGCACTTATGTTTGTTTTGTTCTTACGTAATGTTCTTGAAACAAATAGTTTCTATCAATTGTATATTTTTAATGTTTCTTTTCAAGTGAGCCTTGGATGTGTTCTACAATCTATACTCGATCAATTATGCCTAAGAATAGTGGTATGATTACTTGCCTAAAACCAACTAGCTAGGTATTTGATTATTATTGTTTTATTGTTGTTAACAATGGTTGCTACCTTTGAAGCATTCTACAAGATTTTCACATAGATAAACAAACTAATAATAAATTGTTGCATGACATGGTTACCTGCCATGTTCCATCAAAATATTAAATATAAGCATTCCCATTTCCCATATATTGATTGAAAATCACATGATACAATTGCTTTTATCATTTGAATGTGATAGGCATGTCAACAATGTTGGGAATTTTGTGGTTATCTATTATCCTTCATTAGGATAGTAGGTTTCCTTTTTTTTGTCTTCATGGAGTGTTCTTTCTTTTTCTTTTTTGGGACGAGGGTGTCTAGTCAACACAATTTTGCAAGATTTTGTTCCATTGTTAAATTGTGATTCTTAATTATCTAATTCATGGTTATTGTTTTACTGTGCCTTTGTCTAATGTACTAAAAAGAAAAAGCAAAAGGATACTATGAAGAATGCCTTGGAAGAGGAGTTTTGAACATGTCCACGATGCTATTTTCCTGATAAAGATGATGATGACGGTTGGCTTTATCATCTTTGGCTTATGGATCAAATAGTGAAACTTGAAGCTCTACTACTTTCATCTTTGTTGGGAAGATTTGATAAATTCTATTCAGATAGGGAAGCACGTATGCTAAAAGGAGAAGAAGATATCATAAAAAATTGTTAAGTTTATTGCGATAAAAAAAATTGTAATGAAAGAGTTCAAATCACTCTTAAGTTCTCTAAACCCAAAATATAAAGCTCCTTATAAAGGAGACAACAACGAACTACCTAACAGAAAATAGTTACAACAGAAAAACATAAAGCCATTACAGTTACAACATAACCTATGTTAATGATCACCAAACAAGGTGTTCCCTTCTACACAACTGGATGCTCCACCAGATTACAGAAGATTGGATGATCTACATAGAAGATAAGAGTACTGGACCAGACAACCATTGTTGTCCACCTTATCTATATCATCCATCGTCTAATAATCAACAATCTCCACCTTGGTTTAATAATATTTTTGAATTATGAGTAACTCAGTTCATCTCCAACAATCTATGTTATGTAGATTCAGACAATGTATGAAATTACTTCTTGCAATAGGTTCATGAACATATCAGTTGGATTCTTCCTTGTATCAACTTTCTTGATTATGACCCTCTTCTCAGAACAAATGAAGTGGTATCTAATGCCAATGTGCTTAGTCCTCTCATAATGGACTTGATCCTTGGCTAAACAGCTTGCACTCAAAATGTCACAAAAATGATAGTCTTTTCTTGTGGAAACCCAATCAAAGCCTTCATCCAAATTCCCTCCTTTGTGGCTTCTGCCAGAGCCATGTACTCTACCTTTATAGTTAATAAAGCCACTATAGGTTAAAGTATTGCCTTACAACTATCAAGAGAGTTGCTAATCGTGAAAGCATATCTAGTCACAGATCTTCTTGCATCCAAATCTATAGCATAGTCAGAATCTGAGTTATCAGTGAAAGCACAGTGTGTGTCTCCATGGTAAAAGAGTCCAATATCACATGTATCCTAAAGGTACCTAAATATATATTTCACAGCTTGCTAATGTTCCTTCTCAAGATTACCTATTTTGAGATGCTATAAGCATATTGTCCACATAGAGTAATAAATAGATGTGAGAACCATCCTTCACCTTGTTGTGATAAAAACATGAGTCATAGGGACTTATGGTGTACCCATGAGAGACAATGAACTCATTGAATCTCTTGTACCATAGTCTTGGTGATTGCTTCAACCCATAAAGAGACCTCTCCAATCTATAGACAAAACTTTCCTTTCCTTCCAGCTCAAAACCTTTAGGTTGTTGCATTAGAATGTCTTCCTTCAGTCTACCATGGGGAAAGGAAGTTTTGACATCGAATTGGTATAACTCCATATCCAGAGTTGCCACTAAGGTCAATAAAGCATGTATGGAAGTGTGTCGATCTATTGGAGAGAACATCTCATTGTAGTCCACTTCTTCATTTTGATTGTAGCCCTTAGCTACTAGATGTGCTTTATAATGAATGACTTATTCACTGGACAATGTAGATTTCTTCTTGAAGATCCACTTGTACCCCATTTCTTGGTTTGAATGAATTGATTTCTTCTACTACCTATAGCGCATAAGACACTATATCAAAGCCATATCTTTCAGGAGCTTTGATTTTCCTTTGTGACTTTCTAGGTGTTATGTTTTTGGGCTACTTTGGATGGTTTGGATTCATCCAGTCAGTCCCCTCAACTGGTGCTAAATTCTGATGTTGATGGTGCATTTAAAGATCTTGATCAGTCTCATCAAGTGCTTCAAACTACGTATGATCACTAATGTTTTAGATTTTTGAGCTCTCAAACTTCACCTGCTTAGTGACATCCTCAGCCTTGCCAAAATCTTCAACAAATTTAGAATGCAACATAAAAAGTTCGATAAAGACAAACATCTCTACTTAAAATGACCTTTCTTTCAGATGGAAACCAGACTCAAAATCTTTCGACTCCATCTCCATAGCCCATAAAGAATTCCTTCTTGGCTTTGGGCTTTAGCTTACCTTTATTTATGTGATAGTATGTTAGACATCCAAACACCTTTAGCATTGAGTATTCAACTGGTTTTTTATATCATACCTCAATAGGGGTCTTGAAGTTGATGGTAGTGGACGGTGAGAAATTCACGAGATAGCATGTTGTGTTGATTGCTTCAGCCCAAAAACTCTTATTCAATCTTAAATTGGATAGCATGCATCTGGCCCTTTCCAACAAGCTCATGTTCATTCTTTTAAGTACTCCATTTTGTTGTGGAGTATAGCATACAATACACTTTCTTGCTATGCCTTCATCTCTATATAATTCATTGAATTCAGTAATAGAATTCCAAGCCATTATCAGTCCTAAGACACTTTATTGTCTTTCTTATTTGATTCTTCATAAGAATTGTCCATTGCTTGAAAAATTTGAAAGCATCATATTTCTGCTTCATCATGATTACCCATGTCATCCTAGAGTAATCGTTGATAATGAAAAGGAAATACCTTGCCCCTCTCAATGATGGAACTCTTGAAGGCCTCTAGCAATTAGAATGGACGTAGTCCAACATGTTGTGTGTACAACCTTTCGAAACTTAATCTATTGTTGTTTCCCATAGACGCAGTGCTCACAAAACTGAAGAGGTTCCCCCTTGTGATTTCCAAGTAAGCCTTGCTTGCTTAGAATATCCATACCTTTTTCACTCATGTGGCTCAAATGCAGATGCCACAAAGAATTACTAGATGAGCCATTAGATGCATGGCTTCCAGATTATGAAATACTAGAGACAAAGCTTGTCACAGTAGACCCTTGAAGGATGTACAAATTTCCCTTCTTGGTTCCCTTCATTACCACAGACTTCCCTTTTCCTCTGATCTTCATAACTCCATCTTCAAACCAACAAGAAAAACCTTTCGAATCCATGGCATCAACAAATATAATATTTTTCTTAAGCTTTGAACATGATGAACTTCAGTTAAGGTTCTAACAATACCATCATGCATTCTGATTTGTATAAAACCTATACTGATAGACTTACAAGGAGCATTGTTACCTACGAAGATGTTTCCACTAGACTTTTTCTCATATGTAACAAACCAATGTTTGTGTAGACATCTATGATAAGAACAACTTGAGTCCAATACCTATTTATCAAAATGTTGTTATAGTTGTTCACCAACAGTCAGAACCAAATCGCTTCCCCATGAGGAGTCATTCTGAAAAGAGCAACAACAACATCTTTATTTGCTTTCTTTGGATAGTCTCGCTTCCAATGATCCGGTTCTTTGCAATAATTGTAGATGTCCTTAGAATCATCTTTACTCTTCTTGCCACATTTTCCTTTCATCTTTTTCTGCCTTTTAGCATAATTAGTCACTGATAATTCAGATGCAGAGGCTTTATCACCATTTCCAGACACCTTTAGTTGAAGCTCTCAAGAATAGAGATTGGACTTGACTTCTTTAAGTGTAATGGAGTCCAGGTCTACACTAAGACAACTCACCAATTCTCATAGGGGGGAGGAAGAAAGTCTAACAAAATTATTGCCAGATCTACATCTTCTATCTTGATATTAATGTTGCGTAACTCCATTAGAATAGAGTTTAGCTCATCAAGATGTCCCTTTAGTGGTGTACCTTCCCTCATTTGGAGGAGAAACAAATGTCATTTCAGAAGCAACTTGTTGCAGATTGATTTCATCATGAATAGTTTCTCCAATATGAGCCAAAGCCTGATGGAAGCTTGCTAGAGAAGCTTCTATGGAGGCTAGATCTTTGAGCTTCAATTAGGTCCTTCAATGGTGATTTTTAGCCATGGAGTTGTAGCGGAAGATAAAGGAGAAGAGGAGAGAGGAGGCACCATCCACTAAGGAATAAGCCATGGAAGAAGAAGCTTCACCACCAAGAGAGTGTCTTGGATAAGAAGCATAGAGGGGAAGCTTCAATGGAAGAAAAGAATGAGAGAGAGGGAAAGGGGGGTGGCATGAAATTGAAGGAGAAAAAGAGGGAGAGAAGTTGAACTTTGAAGTGTGTCTCACAAGTTTCACATTCATCAAAGTTATGACAAATGATACACATGTTTCTATTTATAGCCTAGGTCATTGACTAAATGAAAGCTTCCTTGAGAAGCTTCATTAAGAAGCTTCCTTGAGAAACTTCCTTGAGAAGCTTCCTTGAGAAGATAGAGCTTAGCTACACATACCCCTCTAATAGTTAAGCTCACCCCTATGCCAAAATACATGAAAATACAAAAAAGTCCCTAATACAAAGGCTACTAAAAATGCCCTAAAATACAAGGTTAAAACCCTATACTACTAGAATGGCCAAAATACAAGGCCCAAAAGAAGGAAAACCTATTCTAAAATTTACAAAGAAGAATGGACCCAACCTTGGCTCATAGGCTCAGAAATCTACCCTGAGGTTCACGAGAACCTTAGGGCATTCTTTAGCAGCTCTAGCTCAATCCTCTTGGAGTCTTCTATCCAATACCCTTGGGGGGGTAAGATTGCATCATACCCTCCCCATTGAAAATGATTTGACCTTAAATTTAGAGGTTCTTGAAACTCTGGGCTTCTTCCCTCAACACCTGTAAAAAGAATGAAAACATATATGTTAGTGGTGTTGGGTATGTTAGAGTAGGGTAAGATTTGAAAACCCCTTTTCTGGGCATCTTCCCATAAGGGAACATTGTTCCTCACCAACTCAATGAGTGGTGCTACAAGTATAGAAAAATATGGGACAAATCTTTTGTAAAAGTTTTTTAAGTCATGAAAGCCCCAAATTTCTCTTATACTTAGTGGAGTGGGCCACTCAGGAATGAACTTTATTCTCTTAGGGTCCGTGAGAACCCCTTGATCACTATTTAAAAAATTAAGGAAAGTAATGCAATAAAACATACCTTTTTTTGTATTTTCATGTTGATTACTCCTACAAAATAGTACGACAAACCTAAGGTATCCCATATGAGCACCTAGGTTTGTATTGAAACCTACCTAATGAGTTGCTATGTACACGAATCATGAAGATGTTGGGTGCATTAGTGATTTTACAAAAGAGGGTTGCACCACTCAACACATTCATCATATCACCTATTTTAGGGATTTGGTGACTAATAATACCTATTTTAGGCACCAACAAAGCACAAGGATTTAAGCTCTTATGAACCAAACCCTCATCCAACAACTCCTTTACTTGAGGAATAACCTCAAGCCCAAGAGGTGTGACAGTGCTAACAAGTGTCTTTTTACAAAGGAGAAGATGTGGAAGTTGTCTAAGAGGGAAAATTTCTTTAATATTTTGTCTTTATTGCAAAATGACTTTCCTTCTTAGCTAACCTCTTGGAGGAAACATTTACCTCCTTACACTCCTCCTTAACCATTAAAGATTGTCCTTATTCTTGGGGGTAAATTTCTTCACTAGATTCTTTCCCTTTTGCTTCTTCAATTTGACTCGAGGAAGGTGAAGTAGTAGCCTCATCTTGGCTACTATAAATGTCTTGGCCCTCATAATCATGGTTTTCTTGGTGGGGCATTTAGAAGTCATGTGTCCTCTTCTAAGACATTTAAAGCACTTTATAGAGCTAGTCTTCTCTTGCATACTAGCCTTAGGGGGTTGCTTTTCTATTATCTTCCCCTTATCATCTTTGGGCTTAGAAGGTGCCACCCCTAAGATGTCGTGTCCTTGGTCTTTGGATAAGAGTGAAAGGCATAAGATTTTCAAGTAGACTTTCTTTTAAGTTCTTGCTCTACCCTTATTTCCCAATCGAAGTAAACCTCTACATTGTTCTTCCCATGGAAGTATGGGAGGTTAATGTTAGCCTCTTGAGGCTTTCTTTCCTTTTCTCTCCTATGGAAGCGAGGTCTAAGATGTGACCTATGCCTTCCTTCATAATAGTCACGAAGTTCTTCACTTAGGCTCTTGCAATAGTCATGACTACTATAGGAGGCATGTTTTGCTTTTCTTAACTTTTTTAGTATTTTCCTTCTTTCTTCTTCCTTTATTTGTTCCCTCTCATCTTGATTTATTTCTACCCTCTCTTTTCCTTTTTCTTTTCTTTCTAGTTTTGCTTTCCATAACTTCAGGGAACTCAACTCATCTAAGATTCTAGATAGAGGGTTCTTATGACTAGTACCCTCACCATTAACATTAGATGAATGATGACTCATGTTGGTTCCTAAGTTGTGGTTCTTTCTTGTCGGGGGTTTGAAAAAGGTAAAAGCTAGGGATCCAAAAGAACTCAAGATAAGCGTGATAAGTAAAAAGAAAGTATTACGCAATAACAAGATAAACTAGGCGTGACTAGTAAAAAAATAAGCTATGAAAGTAAGCAAGAAATTAAAGTGCAAGAAATGTAAACTAGGCGGATCCTAAGAATGTTTGGATGACCACATTTAAGGTTCCCAACAAAACACTCACTATCCTAAGGGAAAATTTCCTAAAATTATTTTACACGAATGGAAGTTTGGTAGCCTATTGGAGTCTCCCAACACACTTCCAATGAAAGGCCTTTTTGTTACAAAATTTGAAAGTAATGAAGGTAAGTAAATTGCCAATTACAAAGTTTTGAAAAAGTCCTCAATTTTGGTGGCTGTTCTCTCTTTGGTGTTTCACTTAATTTGGAGTGCTTCTTAGTCCAATAGCTATTAAGGTGGTTCACCCTTTGTTTCTTGACTCAAATTCTTCAAGGGATGACACCAATCCTCCTTTCCAATTCCCTAAATGGCAACTCACAAACAAGGAAACAAAGAGACAAGCAATTACCAAAGGCCAAAAAATTAAATGAAAGCTAAACCAATATAGTTTTAAAAAGACAAATTTTAAAGGATTATTCAACAATTAAAGCAATGAAAAGCACATAAAAGCAAGCTAGGACTTAAAGAGAAACCTAGAATGGCTCTAGAGTAGAGTAAAAAAACTATAAAAAAAAAGACTCAAGAAACCTCTAGTTTTGGCACTTATTTTCACACTAATTTTCAATTGAAATTTCAGAACTAAGATTGGTATAAAATAGGCACCAATTATAGAACAAATTTTGAGCCAAAACAACAAGCACACTTCCCTTTCACTTTTTTTTTCCTGGACAATGATTTTCCTGCCAACTTGTGTGATTTTTCTTATTTTTTCCTTTTATCCAAATCACTTGGTTATTTTTTTATAATTTGTTTCCAGATGTCTAAAACATTCATTAAAAATTTCAGCTCAAAATTCATAGTGACCAATTCCGAGTAATTTTTACAAGTTTGTATGTTCAAGCTACCAACACCAGCGATTTCAGACTTCGAATTTTTAAGCATGGTATATTGATTGCCTTAGGCTTACTTTCAACCTTCCTATGTATGTTGAACTAACTAGGCTTATTTACCACAGTTTTAGGAATTCAATATTCACTTAGGATCAAAATTTTAGCCAGCAATTCAATCACCCAAATTCAAATTCACAATAGACACAATCATAAGGAAACCTAAAAGTTCAAGAAAAGGTTCACAATCAAAGACTCTCTAAGAATTTTGCCTGAACATGTTAAGGACTAATTAACATGCAAGAGTTGACTCAAATCAAATAATAGGCTAAAAGAATTTCATACACTCATGAACAAATGAGTCAGACAAAGAAACAAGAAAAGTAAAATTCAACACAACATAAGGAATCTTATGTGACAAGTTTCATGACTAGACATGACTTCTATGAAAAAACTACAATAGGTGAACAAGTCACTATAGATTTTTGAGGTTTTCTTCTACTTTAATGTTTTTGTAAGAATTTTGTTGTTTATATTTTCAGCCACAAAATATAGCAAAACAAAAGTCAAAGGAACCTAAACTCAACACAATTCATTGTTCAAGAACAAGAACAAGAAATTTGAACCATAGGAAATCAAATCTAGCTTCTATAGCAAGTTTAATCGGTGGAAATTCTTAAAAAATCATGTTAACAACATTTAGAACAATACATGTGAGGAGATACATGAAGAAAAATGAAGAAACAACAATGGAGGAGAAGGTAAAGCTGAAAATTAATGGAGGTTTAAGGAGCACCTACTTGAAGAAGCTTCACCACCAAGAGAGTGTCTTGGATAAAAAGCTTAGAGAGGAAGCTTTAGTGGAGGAAAAGAATGAGAGAGAGAGAGAGAGAGACGGGGGGGGGGGGGGGAGGGGGGCACGAAATTGAAGGAGAAAAAGAGGGACAAAAGTTAAACTTTGAAGTGTGTCTCACAAGTTTCACATTCATCAAAGTTATGACAAGTGTTACACATGTTTCTATTTATAGTTTAGGTCACTAACTAAATGAAAGCTTCCTTCATAAGCTAGAGCTTAGCTACACAAAAAATACCCCATGCCAAAAATACATGAAAATACAAAAAAGTCCCTACTACAAAGACTACTCAAAATGCCCTGAAATACAAACTTTGGAGCCTAACTTTGGAGCCAAAATTTCACTAATTATGATTAGTAAATTTTAGTTATGGTTCAGCCCACTAATCCAAGATCAATTCCAAGATTCTCCACTAAGTGTGCTTAGGTGTCATGAGGCATGAAAAGCATGAAGGACATGCACAAAGTGTGACTATATGATGTGGCAATGGGGTGTAGTAAGCAAATGCTCACCTCCCCCTCTAAAATTTAATTGGATTGGGCTTCTACCAATTCAAATAAATTTATTTCCAACCACACACATCAAATATCCACTTAGTGCATGTGAAATTACAAAACTACCCCTAATACAAAAACTAGTCTAGGTGCCCTAAAATACAAGGGCTGAAAAATCCTATATTTCTAGGGTACCCTACCTACATTATGGAGCCCTAAATACAAGGCCCAAAAATAATGAAACCTTAATCTAATATTTACAAAGATAAGTGGGCTCGTACTTAGCCCATGGGCCCGAAATCTACCCTAAGGCTCATAAGAACCCTAGGGCCTTCTTTTGCATCTCTGGCCCAATCTTCTTGGAGTTTTTCTATCCAATGCCCTTGCGGGGTAGGATTGCATCAAAAACCCTATACTACTAGAATAGCCAAAATACAAGTCCCAAAAGAAGGAAAACCTATTCTAATATTTACAAAGAAGAATGGACCCAATCTTGGCCCATGGGCTCATAAATCTACCCTGAGGTTCATGAGAACCCTAGGGCCTTCTTTATCAGCTCTAGTCCAATCCTCTTGTAGTCTTCTATCCAATACCCTTGAGGGGTAGGAACAAGAGTAAGTTCTTCAAAAACTTCATAAAGAACCTCATCAAATAGCGATAAAAAAATTAGTGAATGCGCCTTTTCCTTTTGTAACTCAAGCACTGGCTTATCAATCTTTGACGATTGACCAAAGAAGGAGTCCAAATGCCTTGTTCTTTGAAAAAGGCTTGCATCTTGATGTGTCAAATGTTGAAGCTATTCTTCCCTGTGAATTTCTCAATCTTGATTGTGTTGACCATCTTATTGATAGAATCTTGAAGACACGGCACGAACAAATAACAAACAAAATGATTAATCACTAATGACTTGATCTACCACAAACAGATGCAGAACTGATCTTGAACCGAAACTCTGATACCAATTTGTTCGAAAGATTTGAGAAATTCTATTTAGATAGGGAAACATAAATGATTAACAGAGAAGAAAATATCACACAAAATTGTTAAGATTATTGTGAATAGCAGGATTCACAATGAAAGGGTTCAAAATAATTTCTAGCTCTCTAAACCCAGAATACAAAGTTCCTTATAAAGGAGACAACAACTAACTATGTAACCGAAAATGGTTACAAAAGAAAAACAAAAAACAAAAAATAGTTATAGTTACAAGGCATCTTAAGTTAATGAACCACTAGACTTAATACTTTTTTCTACGCGACTGGACGCCCCACCAGACTACAGAAGATTATGTGGAAGAAAAACTTTCCAAGTTTATTTTGATGATGCCAAAGACTCAAGTCAAGAATCAAGAGTCAAACAAGTTTCAAGAATCAAAGAGTGGTTCAATCAAGAATCAAGTTTCAAGTGAAGATTCAAGAGAAGATTCAAGATATGCAAGAACTTCAAGAAAAGCATCAAGATAAGTATAAGAACTTCAAGAAAAGCATTAAGAACTCCAATGAACTTCATTTCAGTTATTCTCAACATCTTTCATAGAGTTTTTGTTCAATACTTGCTTTGTCAAGAAAAGTTCATTGGGAAAAAACTTATGCTTATTCTATTTTCTTCTTCATCATTCCTTCTCCCTCTTGCCAAAAGAATTCAAAGAACTAACCGTCTGAGAGTTCTTTGCCCATACATTGAATTCAAAGAACTAACCGTCTGAGAATTCAGTGTAAGAAGCGGGTAGCTTCTTGGTTGTAATAGTGAACACAAGGGAGGGTACATCCTTTGTGGTTCACTTCAAGTAGAGGGTACATCTACTTGGTTGTTCAAAGAGAACAAGGGAGGGTACATCCTTTGTGGCTCTTTACTTGTAAAGGTTTTTACAAGGTTATTGAAAATCTCAAGAACCGTGGGTTGCTTGGGGACTAGATGTAGGCACGGGTCATTGTCGAACCAGTATAAAACTTGTGTTTGTTTTCTTCTTCCTTACGCTCTTTACTTTTCCGCTGTGCACTTTTTATTTCCGCTTTACTTTTGTCTAAGTTATTGTTTCTGTTCTTTACATTCTCTTAACTTAGTAGTAAAGCCTAATTGAATCTAGTAACATTAAGAAGGATAAATTTTTTAATTAGTCAAGATACGTTCATCATTAATTCAACCCCCCCTTCTTAATTATACTGAGGCCACTTGTTCCAACAGATTGGACGACTTATATAGAAGACAAAAGTACTGGACCAAATGACCTCTGTCATCCACCATATCTATATCGCCCAACAATCAACAATCTTGGTCTTCCTCTGGTTCTAAAATAAATCTAAATGGAAATAATAGTCTTCATGGTTGTGGTTTGTGTCGTGGAATAGCAAACTATTAGTTTGATCAAGTTGTAACACTTTTAGTAGGGGTATTCGTGGTTTGGTTGAGTCAATTTTTTTTAATTAAAAAGTCATTTGAACCAAACATAAAAATTACATGCATTTTGGTTTGGTTCAATTTGAATTTAATATCAAATTTCAAACCAAACCAATCAAAAATTTTGTAATTTGGTTTAGATCGGTTTTTACTAGAATATTATTTCATTAAAGTTTATATATTTTCTTTTCATATTTTAAATCAAATTATATTAAAAAAATTGTTAATAACAATCTACAAACTTGATATTATGTTAAACATTCTACAATAAAAATATGTCAAATTTTTATATTTTATTTTTTAAATCAAACATATTATGAAAAAGTTATTAGAAAAATGTGGCATATACTATATAAGTTTCGATTACATAACATAAAATGTTGTAAAACTCAAGTGGTGTATACATAAAACAAATAACATTAAAGTAATATAAGTGTTGCGGTTTAGTTCGATTGTAGAAACACATCATCGACATAAGGTTGTTTTAACCATTAATAACTTGTTGGTCAAACTAACTAGTTTCATATCACCGAGGTAGTCAAAGTTGAACTAGTTAGTTATACTAACAACACTACTAAAACAAAAGCTTTCTACATCGCCCAATTAACATCGGTTATAGCTAAAACCGATGTTAACGAAAGCGCGGTGGCATTTTTGTAATTAAATGGAGTTACTTAACATTGGTTTTAGCAAAACCGATGTTAACTACTTCATGTTAACATCGGTTATTTAAAAAACCGATGTTAGCATGATGTTAAGATGAATATGGTAACATCGGTTTGGGCAAAACCGATGTTAACTTCATAGAGTTAACATCGGTTTTGAGGGAGCCGATGTTAAGGAGTTGATTTTAACATCGATTTGTTAAAAAACCGATGTAATGTATTTGATGTTAACATCGGTTTTTACAAAACCAATGTTAAGTATATTTAGTTAACATCGGTTATCCATAAAAAACCAATGTTATTGTGTTTATAAGTTAAAAAAAAATAGAGATTTCAGAAGCCGCGCGCGTTCGAAAACCTTGCCCTACCTCTTATGTTTGTCATCCTCCTGCCTGAAATTGTTGTTCTCTTTCTCCTCCCTCCCGAAATCTGCCGGAAACCGCTCCGTCGACACCCACATTGTCATTGGTCGAACCCACAGAACCCCCTACACTGCCGGAAAACCCACATTGTCATCGCTGGAACCCACAGAACCCCCTACGCTGCCGGAAAACCCATATTGTCGTCGCTCGAACCCCACAGAACCCACATTGTCCTGGGTCGAAGAAAACCCTAGATACAGAGTTGCTACTAGGGTGCTGAAATAGTCGTCGGTGCTCAAAGGTCAAAGCTTTCTCTGTGTGGTACGTAGATCAAATTCGTGTATGCTAAGTTTCGTTGTGAGTGATTTGACCCGAATTGGGAGTGCATCGGATAACATTTTGTTTGCGATTGTACAGGCTCCGCTAACATGCGTGTGTTGCTGGGTTCTCTTCATCAAGGTAACACTAACTTCTATACTTCATTTGACCTATTTTATTTTTTCTGGGTAGTAATAAGTAATGTTGCATGATTTTTAGTAAGGTGTTATATTATATATATATCAGTGATCAAAAGTACCAGAGGTACTAGTACATAGGGATATACATCCTGATATCTAGATACTAAGACTAAGGTATTCTAGATATTAGGAGAACATATCTTTTGTTCTAAATGTAACACCCATTACATGATAAAACCCTGACTAATATTGCTTGCCCATTGATTAAGTTGAGTTGAGAAATGTTTCTCAAAATGTCTTAGCCAAGTCCAAGTCCAAAAAACAGCTTCATCAAACAATCTGTTAGCATCAAATTCTGCATTTGAAAACATAACTCTGTTTCTGGATTTCCAAATAGCCCAAGTTACCGCCATCCACCAATATCGCCATCTGTTACTCCTTAATCCTGCTGCTTGGATAGATATATGCTATAGAAAATTCTGTTTCGGCCCAAGAGGAAAGGCAGTTTGTAAGTTCAGCCATGACATCGATTCCCACCAAATTGGTTGGATAAAGACGCAATGGAAGAACAGGTGAGATGCCTCCTATACAGCTTCTCTGCAGAAAGGACATCGCAGATCCTGCAATTGCACTTGTCTCCTATGTAGATTCATCCTTGTTGGTAGTCTGTCTTCTATTAGCCTCCAAGCAAAAACATAAATTTTGCTAGGAATTTTAATCCTCCATAGTTCCTTACACCAGTCCTGATGCTGACCCCCTTTAGAAGCTTCCAAAATCAGATTGTATGCACTACGGGTGGAATATTTCCTTGTTTGATCACCTAACCATTCCCATTCATCCGATCCTTGCTGCTGAATGTGTATACCTTCAATATCCTTTAAAAAATTGACTGCTGACTCAATTTCATTTTCAAACAGCGATCTTCTCCATAGAAATTTCCATTCCCAGTCTGACTGCATGTGCTGTCCCATGTGTCTGATGATTTGGTTTTGCTGTGTAGATATTTGGTACAATCTAGGATACCTCTCAGCTAGAGGTTGTTGCTGCTGATTCCATTTATCTTCCCAAAGCCTGACCTTATCACCTCCTACAATTTTCCACCTCATGTTGCTGTGAACTATGTCTCCATGTTGTGCTGAATTAACAGTTTGTTTTAAATCTTTCCACCATATAGATTGATGCCCTTCCCTTCCTTCTTCATACAAGCTCCTCCAGCCCCCATACTTTGACTCCAACACCCTAGACCAGATTTCTCCCTTCTCTTGCATATAATTCCATTTCCATTTGGCTAGTAAAGCAAGATTAAAGCTATCAATATCTTTAATCCCCAACCCACCTTTGTCCTTTGGCATACAAACTTGGTCCCATTTAATCCATGCTATTCTTTTTTGCTCTAGTCCTCCACCCCACAAAAATCTGCGATGTATCCTTTTGAGCCTTACCTCCACTGTTTTTGGGATCCTTCAATGAAAGCAAATTGAGTTTCCTCAATTATTGCTGGCAGCACTCTTCTAATTCTGTTTGCAAGCACCTTGGCCACTATCTTGTACATGCACCCAATTAAGGATATGGGTCTATATTCTCCCAAATGTTGTGGGTTTGAAATCTTGGGAATGAGAGCCATAAAAGAAGCATTACAGCCTCGGGGAATAGCACCATTAGCATGGAACTCATGAATATATCGAAATATATCATGCTTCAAAGTATCCCAAAACTGCTTTATGAATCTGAAATTAATACCATCAGGACCTGGGCTCTTGTCATTGCCACAATCCCAGACAGCATTCTGAATTTCAGATTCCTAAAATGGTGCCACAAGCATGGAATTCTGCTGATGGTCTAAGGATTTGAAGCTGATGCCATCAATTCGAGGTCTCTGAAAATCTGCTTCATGAAATCTGTTGGAGAAGAAGGTTCTGATTTCTTCCTTCACCTTATTAGGTTCATCTGTCCAAACACCTTCAATGAGAAGTCCTTTGATGCTATTTCTATTTCTATTTGCATTCACCCTGACATGGAAAAATCTTGTGTTGCAGTCTCCTTCCTTTAGCCATCTTGTTCTTGATTTCTGCCTTAGTAATGTTTCATGGGCTTGGGCAGCCACCCACAAATCTTCCTGCAGCTTCTTCCTTCTTGAAATTTCCAGATCAGTCATATGTCTATGCAAGGTGTCCTCCTCTAGTTTATTAAGCTCTACTTCCAATTGCTAAACTTTTTTAAAAGTATCCCCATATTCTTCCTTGTTCCATATCTTTAATCTGCCCTTCAGCCTTTTGATTTTTTCTTTTAATACATAAGCTCCCCATCCTACAACTTGGACAGAATTCCAGCAATGATTGACTACATCTTTGAAAGACTTATCTGTTAGCCAGCAATTTAGAATCCTAAAAGGTTTAGGACCCCAATCCACATTATTAGCTTTAATAAGAATAGGGCAATGATCTGAAAAATTTCTTGCTAAAGTGAACTGCACACTTTCTGGCCACGTGTCCCTCCATTCAGGGGATATTAATGCCCTATCTAATCTGCTTTTAGATTCACCATTTGGCCTAAACCAAGTGTATTGTCTGCCCACATTAGGAACCTCCAATAACTCCATATCTTCAATCCATTCATTGAATTCTTGCATACTATTATCACCCACTAATCTGTCTGATTTTCCAATTCTTTCATTCGGGTTCCTTATGCAATTAAAATCCCCAAGCACACACCATATAAGGTGGTGAAGGACTGTTTGACTACTAACCAGCCTATGGGTTGGGGGGGATATGCCTTGAAGTGTAAGCTGCAGAAACTTAAACAAAGGCTAAAATCCTGGAGCAAAGAAAAGTGTGGGGTTCAGGCCAACAAGGTGAAGATCACCCAGCAGAAGCTGAATGAATTGGAGAATTCTATCACAGCTCAACCTACTGTACAGCAGGCCCAAGAACTTAAGCAGCTCCAATCTGATCTATGGGAGCAAACTTTTCTTCAAGAATCTATGCTGTGTCAAAAATCCAGGTGTAAATGGCTTAAGGAGGGAGATAGTAATTCTGCTTATTTCCATAAAATCATCAACTCAAGTAGAAGAAGGAATACTTTAAGGGGGATGCAAATTAATGGGGGCTGGGTTGACAACCCTATAGCTATTAAGGAAGCTGTTCTTCAGCATTTTAAAAGCAGATTTGCAGATCCGTGTTTGTCTGGCCCCAATTTAGATGGAGTATCTTTCAAGGCTTTGACTATTCTCCAAAGCGAGAGGCTGGTGGAACCTTTTAAGGAGGAGGAGATTACTAAAGCAGTGTGGGCCTGTGGTAGCGATAAAAGCCCAGGGCCCGATGGGCTAAATTTCTGCTTTATCAAACATTTCTGGAAGGATCTGAAACCTGACTTTCTCAGGTTTTTTTCAGAATTCTATGTTAACGCAGCTATTCCCAAGGGCATCAATTCATCATTCATCGCCCTCATTCCTAAGACCAAAGACCCTCAACTCATTACTAATTTTAGACCTATATCCTTAATAGGATGTGTCTACAAAATCATTGCTAAAGTCCTAGCTAATAGGCTTAGCAAGGTTATGAATCACCTTATAGATGAAAGGCAATCAGCCTTTGTTAAGGGTAGACAACTACTTCATTCAGTTCTAATTGCCAATGAGGTTGTGGAGGAGGCTAGGAGAGGCAAGAGACCTTGCTTGCTGTTTAAAGCTGATTTCGAAAAAGCATATGACTCTGTGTCTTGGGGCTTTTTTTTTTATATGCTGAAAAGAATGGGTTTTCAAGAAAAGTGGATAAGCTGGATTAAGGAGTGTTTATCCTCAGCTTCCATTTCCATCTTAGTGAATGGAAGTCCTACTGATGAATTTAAACCTCAAAGAGGTTTGAGACAAGGAGACCCCTTGGCACCTTTCCTCTTTAATCTAGTAGCTGAAGGGTTGTCGGGTATGATGAGAGAAGCTGTAGCCAAAAACCTCTATCATAGCTTCTTGGTGGGGAAGGAAAAGATTCCAGTTAACATGCTTCAATTTGCGGATGACACTATCTTCTTTGGGGAACCTTCTATGGACAATGTCACTCTTATTAAGGCTATGCTCAGAAGTTATGAGATGGTATCTGGCCTTAGAATTAACATTGCTAAAAGTCTTTTTGGTGCTATTGGCCAATCTCAGAATTGGTGCAGGTCTGCAGCAACTCTCCTGAACTGTGGATATTTACAGCTTCCTTTCACCTATTTGGGGATGCCCATAGGTGCTAACCCGAGAAGGAGCTCTATGTGGGAGCCTATTTTTAGAAAGTTTGAGGCCAAACTGAACATTTGGAATAAGAGGAAAGTCTCTATGGCAGGCAGAATCACTTTAATAAATTCTTTCTTGACAGCCTTGTCTCTGTTTTACTTGTCATTTTTCAGGGCCCCTTCAGCAGTGATAAAAAGACTAACTTCCATTCAAAGAAACTTCCTGTGGGGAGGAGGAGCAAAGGGGAAAAAAATCGCTTGGGTGGCATGGGATCAAGTCTGTGTTCCTAGAGATAAAGGAGGATTGGGCATTAAAGCTATCAAGGACTTTAACAGAGCACTCCTCATCAAATGGAAGTGGCAATTGTTTCAGCAAACAGACCAATTCTGGAATAGGATTCTCCTTTCCAAGTATAAAGGGTGGAGAGGACTGGAAGAGGCTTCTCATAAACAACACTACTCCTTTTGGTGGTCTGATTTGAAATCTGTTATGCTTCACAGTAGCATGGCTGGGGTCCTAAACCAGTTCCAGTGGAGATTGGGCAGGGGTGACCAAATTCTATTTTTGGTTAAGTGATGGAAGAACCCTTCGAGACAAATATCCAGACCTTTACCAAATAACTTCTGACAAGTCTCAGCTAGTGGGAAATATGGGCTTCTTTGGAGAAGAAGGTTGGCAGTGGCAATTCTCTTGGAGGAGGAACTTGTTTGACAATGAATTGGGAAGCGCATCAGAGTTTATTGATCAGGTTTCAGCTCTAAGCCCTACTGCAGATACGAAGGACTACTGGGTGTAGGGTGCAGACCCAAAAGGAACCTTCACCACATCCACTGTGTATCTTTGTATTAAAGGTGACCAACCATCACCATTCTCAAATCATGACTTTAATCAGCTGTGGGATGTAAAAGCTCCTCCGAGGGCCTTGACCTTGGTCTGGAGACTTCTTTGGGATAGGTTACCGACTAAGGAAAATCTGCTTAGAAGGCAAGTTCCTCTTGATAATGATCTCTGCACCTTCTGTCAAAACCAAGTGGAATCCGCTCCTCATCTCTTCTTCACATGCATAAAAATTATGCCACTATGGTGGGAATTTAACTCTTGGGTCAAGGAAGCAAGAGTCTTGCACTGTAGGCCTGTGGACAACTTCACTCAGCATTTCTCTATGGTTGCTTCTAAGGCTACTAACAGAAAGTGGAAGATTTGGTGGATAGCAGCAATAGTTTCTATTTGGTATTATAGGAACGACATGATTTTTAATAATCAACAGCTTTCTATTTCAAAGCTGGTGGATAATGCTATTTTTAGAACTTGGTCTTGGTTGAGGGGATGGGAAAAGGGCTTTGCTGTTCCGTTTCAACAATGGTCCTCATCCATGTCTTTTGCCTTCACCTAGTAAGGGAAGGGTGGCTGGATCTTGTAATGTTTCTTGCTAGGGAGGATTTTGTAGGCTTTATTTTTTAGCCTAAGCCTATGGCTTTCTTTTGTATCTTTGTAGTACCTCTGGTACTATTCTTATATAATATATGATATTTTTGGCCGTTAAAAAAAAAAAAACACACCATAGTCTTACTTGAGAGGCTTGTTTCAGCTGTTTCACAGAATCCCACAATAGTCTCTTGTTATTTATATCACAGGGAGAGTATACTGTCACAATGCAGATTTTCATGTCTTCTCTGTTGCAAACTCCTTCCAAGAGAATGAAACCATTTCCAGTGACCTTGTTTTGTAACTTGAAAACTGATTCAGTCCACATGCATAAGATGCCACCAGCTGAATTGATTGCAGGTTGCATCTCCCACTTAACTTCATCACTACCCCATATAGCCTGGCATAATGTTCTATCAATGCTATCTTTCTTAGTCTCCTACAGACATAGCATTTGAATATTTTCTTTGTTGATTAATCTCCTTAGGGCAGCCCATTTTACTCCCTTCCCCAAACCTCTAACATTGTAAGAGGCTATATTCATGGGTCCCTATCATTATCTCCCAACCTCTCAGCTTCCAATCTATCTCTGGTTTCCATACTGCTTAATTTTTGTAGAATTTCCCTGTGGTGGACATCCTAATTGTTTCCAGTGGTCACTTCCAATTGTTGGATCATTTTCCACATTTTAGGAGCTTCCTAGGTCTGAATAGAGCCTGCACTTGTGTCCTGTTCTTGATCTGAGTTGATGTCTCCACTTGTCTCCCTCTAGATTTCTGCCTTAATAAAGATTCATAAGTTATTGAGGCCTCCCACAATTCTTGTTGTAATTCTCTCTTAGCCTTTATCTCATCATCAGATAGGCTTCTATTAGATGCTAAATCCTCCACTTCATTGAGCTTCTTCTGAATTTTGTGGATCCCCTTATCATTTATGAATTGTGCAGTGTGCAAATGAAACAACTACTAGTACTATTGTAGACAAGTTTCCTTCTCCATTACTCACGAAAAAAGCTAAACCCATTATCATTATTATGGTTCTTCTCTATTTGAATACTGGACAGCCCTCATATTGTTGATAAAAGGCTTTAAATACACTGTGGCTAATTTCTGTATGGTTTTTTTAGGGTTATCATTTACTACTGCTAATTGGCGTTGCTGTGGAAGCGCTTTGATTATATCTTTGAAGCCTCGAACTCAGGTATTTATATGTTTGATTCGAAAATTAATTTGAAATTGTTGTTGTATGCATTACTGGTATATTTGTAACTTATGCTATGCCTGTCTACATGACCTTTCTTTCAATTGGACTGATATGTTCATGCCTTCTGTATATATATGTTGTGACTGCCATTGCCGTTCTCTCTATCTTCTATTATGTTTTTTTTTATCAGCAAAATTATAATTTGTATTAATAACTGTGAGTACCAAAGGTACTAAATATACAAGTTAGAAACCAGCAGACTAGCAGAACCATAGGTCCTACGAATCAGGTGCCAATCTAAATAGAATACAATAACCCTGCACTGCTACCCTAATAAAAAAATGTTGTTGATAAATTACTAGACCAATAGTTGTAGGGCTGGGCAAAGCCTTTCTGCAGCTGTCTTCTCCGTAAATTCCCTTTAGTTGGGATTCTATCTTTGATCAATCGGCAAGCAAATGTTTTTTTTTATCAGCAAAGATAAATATATTATATTGAAATAAAGTACCAGAGGTACTAATTACAAAGGTATGGACTATTATATGTAGTACATAAGTAGTCTAATAGGTCTACTTGTGTAGTGTACAAGTATTTCTGAAACTATGTGCACTCCCTCTACAAAAACAAAAAGCCTTGTCTAATATTACTTGACCACTGATTATAGTGGACTGTGAAGTCCTTCTCAAATTGTCTAAGCCAAGTCCAAATTATAAAGATAGCATCTTCAAAAAGCCGATTAGTATCAAATTCTGCATTTGCAAACAAAATTCTGTTTCTGAGCTTCCATATAGCCCAAATGTCAATTTGCTGTTGCTGTATGCTTTGTCCTTGTACCTCCCTATGGAAACTGATGGCAGTCTTCTCCATGAAAAATTCCATTCCCAGCCCGTGTCATTTTGAGTTCCCATCTGCCTAATGGTGTGATTCTGCTGTGAGAATATAATAAACAGCCTGGGGTACCTTTTTGCTAGCGACTCCTCTTGATTAATCCACTTATCTGTCCAGAATCTAACTTTCTCTCCATCCCCCACCTTCCACCTCATGTTATTTTGAATAACCAGTCCCTGTTGAGATTGATTGAAAGCTTGTTTTACATCCCTCCACCAAACACATTGTTTTGCTGAATTTCCTGTTTCTTCAAGGTTCCTCCATCCACCATATTTGGAATTCAAAAATCTGGTCCACAGCTCACCATTTTGTTGCATTAATAGCCCCTATAGGTATGCCAAGATACACAAAAAGAAGAGTTAAGCAGCTGCAGTTCAAGTACTTTGCTGCATCATGCTTCCATTGATCATAAATCCTGAAAGCTCCGAATCTACTCTTAGCAAAATTGATTTTCAGACCCGACAGTTCAGCTTTGCTTCTAACTTCTGGACCCTTTTAACACTGCATCGCTTTGTGTGCATCTTCAACACACACACACACATACACAACCACACACCTACACACACACACACACACACAGAAAAACACATACACACACAGAAACACACACACACACACACACACAGAAACACACACACTGACAGAAACACACACATTGATAGAAACACACACACACACACACACAGAAACACACACACACACACACACACACACACACACACTGAAACACACACACACACACTGAAACACACCCACATACTGCAGATGCTGCAGAATTTGTGCCTTAAATAAGCTGCAGTGCTTATTTTTGTAAAAGCTACAGTGCTCATACATAACTTCAATTAATTTGAATCTGCTTTGCAAATGCTGCAGAATTTCAGGCTTAACCAAATTAGGATTTTCCACTCAGAAACCATCAATTTGCAACATGAAGACACCACTCCTTAGATTGACCAAAAGCTTGTAAAGCATTGATTTGATACTGCTTCCCTCATCATGTGGCTCATGATGTTTACAATTTAATGATCCTTTGTTACCCTGCAATGAGACACACACAGATACACAAACACACACACATAGAGACAAACACACGCAGACACAAACACACACACACACACATAAAGATACACACACACACATGTAGAGTCAGGCACACATAAAGACACAAACAAAGACACAAACACACTGAGCCACAGACACACACAGAGACCCACACACAAAGACACACACACAGAGTCATAAACACACAAATACACAAACACACTCACACACATGGACAGACACACACACACATAAAGAGACAAACACACACACACACACAGATAAAGAGACAACCACAAACACACACACCCACACACACACAGATAAAGAGACAAACACACACACACACACACACACACACACACAGTCACACACACATAAAGAGACAGACAAACACACAAACACACTGAGCCACAGACACACACACAAAGACACACACACTGAGTCACAGACACACACATACACAAACACACTCACACACATAGACAGACACACACACACACACACACACATAAAGAGACAAACACAAAACACACACACACACACACACACAACTGTTGATGTCGTTGTATGTTCTTGTACGTCATGAATGTTCTTGTATGTCATGAATGTTGTTATACGTGCTGAATGTAATTTGCTATATAAATAACTGTTGTTCATGCTGAGTGAACCGTAGATTCCCGTTTGAGACTGAATGCAATGATTCTTGCGGATAGTTTGCATTAGTCATTATATTTAGTCTTGAATTGTCCGTTTGGACAGTTTGGGGAGACTTGTATTTTTATGTTAGACTCATTCAGTCAGGTTATTATTATTTTTATTAATTTGATGAAATTTCGGTTGAATGCATTTCAAGTTGTTCTCTGAGTGCATACTTGATTATCGTGAAATTCGTTTCACCGATGTCATGTCGTGTACTTGGAGACCAATGCGAAATGCTGCCGAAATTTACTCAAATTGTTCAAAATAATGCTAACCATGACGTTTGAGGCTAACATAAAAGACAGTCTTCCTAAATGGGATAGGGCCACACCTATAAATAAAAAAGTGAGATTTGCATGCATGGATTTGCTTAGATGGATCGAAGTTGGATCAATCAAAGTCGCATGAGCCCAGAATATGAGGATGGCGTCGAGCAGTTTTTGCAATTTGCTTTAGAAAGAGGTCGACCGAATGAAGAAGGAAAATATTATTGTCCTTGCATCAACTGTTTGAATGGAAGGCGACAACTACTTGACGACATACGGGACCATCTATTGTGTGATGGGATGAAGAAGAATTACACGACATGGATATGGCATGGTGAAGTGACTGACATGCATATTGGGTCCCAATCTGAACCGTTTGATGTAGAAATGGGAGATCGCTTGGAAGACATGATTCGTGACCTTGGACAAGAGTGTTTTCAACAAGAACACGCCCCTGTGTATGAAGGATTGCAGAGTGATTCAAAGAAGCCTTTGTATACAGGGTGCAAGAATTCCTTAACCCTGTTGTCTAAGGTGTTAAGTTTGGTTAATGTGAAGGCCAGGTATGGGTGGAGTGACAAAAGTTTCACCTCACTGCTTGAGGTAGTGCACAATCTGCTTCCAGAGGACAACACGCTGCCTAAAAGTTACTATAAGGCGAAGAAGATATTGTGTCCCATGGGTATGGAGTATCAGAAGATTCATGCTTGCCCCAATCATTGCATACTCTACAGGCATGAATTCCAACAAATGTCCAAATGCCCTGTCTGTGGGACTTCACGGTACAAAGTGAAGGATGAAGAGGAAAGCAATTCTGATGAAAACTGCAACAAGGGCCCCCCAGCGAAGGTTTTGTGGTATCTTCCAATCATTCCAAGGTTTAAGCGTCTGTTTGCTAACGAGGACGACACAAAAGACCTTACATGGCATGCAAATGGAAGGATTTCTGATGGAATGGTCCGTCATCCGGCTGATTGCTCCCAGTGGAAGAAGATTGATGGTTTGTATCCGGATTTCGGGAATGAGCCAAGAAATCTTAGACTTGGACTAGCCAGTGATGGAATGAATCCATATGGCACCTTAAGCACTCAACACAGTTCATGGCCAGTTTTGCTAGTAATTTACAATTTGCCTCCTTGGTTGTGCATGAAGCGAAAATACATGATGTTGTGTATGATGATATCGGGCCCAAGACAGCCAGGAAATGACATTGACGTTTATCTAAGTCCGTTGGTTGAAGATCTGAGAAAGTTGTGAGACGAGGGGGTTGTAGTGTTTGATGCGTTTCGCAAGGAGACGTTTGAAATGCGTGCAATGCTTTATTGTACCATTAATGACTTTCCAGCATATGGAAATCTCAGCGGTTACAGTGTTAAGGGTCATCATGCATGCCCCATCTATGAAGAAAATACAAGTTACATACAACTGAAACATGGGAGAAAAACAGTCTACAATAGGCATCGCCGCTTTCTAACACCCAATCATCATTACAGACGACTGAGAAAAGCTTTTAATGGAAGTCAAGAGCATGATATTGTGCCGATACCGTTGACTGGTGAGCAGGTATATCAGCGGGTTCAACACCTGAACACTGTATTTGGGAAGACCCAAAAGAAGGATAAAAGTCAGAGTTGCATATGGAAGAAGAGGTCCATTTTCGTTGATCTTCCGTACTGGTGTGATCTTGACGTTAGACATTGTATTGATGTTATGCATGTGGAGAAAAATGTTTGTGACAGTGTGATTGGGACGCTCCTTAACATTCAAGGCAAGACGAAGGATGGCTTGAATACCCGTCAAGATCTAGCTGATATAGGTATAAGATCATAGTTGCATCCAAGGTCTGATGGGAAGAAAATTTACTTGCCCCCAGCCTGCCATACTTTGTCCAAGAAGGAGAAGATAAGTTTTTGTCAGTGTCTTCATCGGGTGAAGGTTCCACAAGGATACTCTTCAAATATTAAGAGCCTTGTGCAGTTGAAGGAGCTTAAGCTTGTAGGGTTAAAGTCTCACGATTGTCACGTGCTCATGCAACAATTGTTAGCCGTGGCTATACGAGACATCTTTCCAAACAAAGTCAGGTTCACGATAACTCGCCTGTGCTTTTTCTTCCATGCTATATGTAGCAAAGTGATTGATCCAGTAATATTTGATGAGTTGGAAAATGAGGCCGCAATTATACTGTGCCAGTTGGAGATGTATTTTCCCCCTGTTTTCTTTGACATCATGATTCACTTGATTGTGCATCTGGTCAGAGAAATCAAATGTTGTGGTCCTGTTTATCTACGGTGGATGTACCCGGTTGAGCGATACATGAAGATCTTAAAAGGGTATACAAAGAATCTATATCGTCCGGAAGCATCTATTGTTAAGAGGTACATTGCAGAAGAAGCCATTGAATTTTGTTCAGAATACTTAGAGAAGGCTAAAGCTGTTGGGCTTCCTGAGTGTCGGCATGATGACAGAGTGGGTGGTAAGGGTTCAAGAGGACTGTAGGTGATCACTCCAAGTGTAGAAGATTTGTTACAAGCTCACTTGTATGTCTTGAACAACAGTAATGAAGTTTTGCCATACATAGTTAAGCATGAAGCTTTAGTCAAATAGAATAATCCGAAAATGTCAAAGAATTGGGCGTTGAAAAAGCATAACAAAACTTTCTGTGATTGGTTTAAAGATACAATCTTTGCAGATGAGAATGCTTCAGAAACATTAAGAAAACTAGCAGATGGGCCTAAAAGAAATGTTATAACCTGGCAAGGATACGACATAAACAAGTATTCATTTTACATAAACGCACAAGATGACAAAAGTACAATGCAGAACAGCGGGCTCACCCTAAGGGCTGAATCTCAACACTTTGCAAGTGTCAATGACGCCAATCCATGTGTAGCTTCCATCCCTTACTTTGGGTTCATTGATGAAATTTGGGAGCTTAATTATGTGAAATTTACAGTATGTGTTTTCAAATGTAAATGGGTTGACAGCAACACCGGTGTGCGCACCGATGATATAGGATTTACCCTGGTAGATCTAAAGAAACTTGGTTACCACAATGACCCTTTCATCATGGCAGAACAAGCTAGACAAGTATTTTACGTGCAAGACCCTTGTGATGAAAGGTGGTGTGTGGTTCTGCAGGGCAAAACAATTGGTGTTAATGTAGAAGATGATGATTCATACATGGACACCTATGTTAGTCCTTTGACCGCTCAAATCACTGGTAACATTGTCGGAGAAGAAGAAGCTGACGACGTTCATGCAAATCGAAATGATCATGATGAAGGAGAATTGATTAACATCGGCTAATGTAATTTTCTGCAGAGACAGAGGTCACCAAACCTAGTAAGTGACAACTACATTTTTCTCTTATTGAGGCAGTTTTTTGTTTCAATTTGCCTCCTTAGGACTTCATCCAGCTCATGTTTGTCGCCAGTTTCATCATCCACCACCCTTTTCTTCTCTGGCTTCTCACGTTCATTGTTGTTAAACCCACATTTATGCTCTCTTCCCTTCATGTCTTGTTTTATCACAACTTTAGCTGAATCTCCCATCTTCAGCATAGTTGAAACTCCTGTCTCATTGTCCAATGCCACACTTTGATGGCCTGTATCTCTTTTCTTCGTATGTTCTAGTGCTTCAGCTTCAGAATGCATAAAGCAATCAGAATTTCCGAGTGATCACCAAAGGCTTCTGCATCAGCATTGACACTCTCCACCCTTTTTGGTTTACGCTTCTGTGTTTTCTTCCGTGCCTCCTCGTTATAAATCTCAGCTTTATTCGAGGTTGCACTAGAACGATCACCACCAATCTGTGCTTCTTCCTCGTCTATCAGATTAATATCTTTCCTTTCAACTTTTGCTTTGTAAATTACAGTGTAGTTTTCAAAAGCAAAGGTGAAAGGAAAGATATTGAGCTGGTAGAGGAGGAACAGGCACGGATTGGTGCTGATCCTTCTAGTGGGACCTCCAATAAATCTGAGAATTATAAGGAGGAAGCATGGAAGAAAACACAGAAGCATAAACCAAAGAGGGTGGAGAGTGTCAACACTGATGCAGAAGCCTTTGGTGATGACTCAAAAATTCTGATTGCTCTATGCATTGTGAAGCTGAAGCAGTAGAACATACGAACAAAAGAGATACATGCCATCAAAATGTGGCATTGGACAATAAGACAGGAGATTCAACTATGCTGAAGATGGGAGATTCAGCTAAAGTTGTGATCAAACAAGACATGAAGGGAAGAAGGCATAAATATGGGTTTAACAACAATGAACGTGAGAAGGCACAGAAGAAAAGGGTGGTGGATGATGAAATTGCCGACAAACATCAGCTGGATGAAGTCCTATAAAGATCCTCCTCATTCTCAAAGAGGGGAACGAGCAACAATTTGAAGGTTGTATATTCAGGAACTAAAGAATTCAAAATAGCTAGTAATAAGAGGGATTTGTTTTTGGGATTTTCTGAGCACCAAGAGCGGCTACCCAAGAAGTTTGCACTTGAGGAGGGAAGGATATTTGCAGCTAATGAACAAGTTTCTTAACTATTTGTCCTTAAGATTTTACTGTTTCTTTTTGCTAATATGTAAATATAAATGGTATAAGGGTATGGCGTAAAAACATGGTCTATATTTACTTCTAAGATTGTTAGGGGTAAAAATGACCATGTCCCTATGGCATAACCTTATATTATTTATATTTACATATAATAAAAAAAACAGTAAAATCTGAAGGACAAATAGTTAAGAAAGTTGTTCATTAGCTGCAAATATCCTTCCCTCCTCAAGTGCAAGCTTCTTGCGTAGCCGCTCTTGGTGCTCAGAAAATCCCAAAAACAAATCCCTCTTATTACTAGCTATTTTGAATTCTTTAGTTCCTGAATGTACAACCTTCAAATTATTGCTCGTTCCCCTCTTTCTTTTCTGCAAAAAAGAAAATCAAATGCTGTCAAAACATGGATGAAGTCCTAAGAAAATCAATATCAAAGAAAACATGGATGAAATCACAATTAAAAAGCACAACTACCTATCTTTCAGAGTCCTTTGGTTAATTTGTCTTGTCTCCTTATGTGGTGGGGTTTTGTTTAATAATCTTATATTTTTGCCTTCCAAAAAAAACTTATCACTAATCCTCTTTTCATTAATCCAATTTTGTATGTTATTGTATAAAAGATCATGGGTTCTCCACCTGCCTCCACTACTCCTCCTCCTCCTCCTCCTCCTCCTCCTTCTCCTCCTCCTCCTCCTCCTACTTCGGACGCATTGGCTTCGACGTCTGCCGTGAAGCGGACACACAAAGCCTCACGCCTATGATCGTTGTCCACTAGACCACCTGGTGTTGAGAGACCAGTGGTGCATGTTGATCCTGCTACAGGGAAGGCCGACGGTCCCCACAAGAAGAAATTAAGAACATATTTGGGGATTGTGGCACGTGATAAGGTGGACATCACCTACGAGAACTGGAAGGAGGTCCCTACTGCTCAGAAGGACCTGATTTGGGAGGATATTCAGGTATTTCTCTTTTCTTATTTGATTGTGTGTAATTAATAGCCAAAAAATTTCATTATTGTAACAAATAAACTTTGTTTCATGTTTTCAGGCGGAATTTGATATCCCAGAGGCTTCTGACAATAGGACGAAAAGGAAGTTACTACAGACCGTGGGGGAGAGATGGAGGCAGTTTAAATCAGACCTCACGAGGAAATGGGCCCTTGCAGCCGATCAGGACGGTGTCGAGGACACTGTCTGTGACAAATACGGCATCAGCAAGGAAAAGTGGGCCCAGTTTTGCCAGACTCGCAGAGACCCTTCTTTGGAGGTATGTTCCTTTGCCATTTAAGTTGTTTTTCATATTAAACATGATGTTGTTATACTTCATTCTACCCATTTCAAACATTATAGTTTAATTTTTTCAGGATGTGCGCATGAAGGCACAGGCCATCCAGAAGCAGAATACTGCCCCCCACGTTTTGTCTCGTGGGGGTTATGATTATTTGGAGCATAAGCTCCTGGCTGAGAAGACCAAGAAGAAGATGCAGGAAGCTGCACAATCAGGAAGCGTTGATGGCGTCATCGACCCTCCATCCCCGGTCAGACGCCACGTGAAGTGGAAGATGGCCCGTACGAAGAAGACAGGGGAGATGACGACTGAGGCCGCAAAGGAAATCGTTGAGAAGATTGTAAGTCATGTTCAACTAACCATTACAATTATGTTTGAATATTTTGAGAATGCCATGTACCACTGTGTGTTTTCTGTGCTGGATTCGATTAAGGAGCAAGCCACACAGGGATCGTTCGTCCCCCATGGACGTCAGGATGTTCTGGCCGCTGCTATTGGACGTCCAGAGCACCCTGGACGTGTCCGTGGTATTGGAGTCGGTGTCACCATCAAGCAATACTTTGGATCGGCTCCACGGACGTCCCGCAGGGCTTCCTCCCTGCCTCCTGACGAACTACACCAGCTGACTCAGCAGATCAGGGACCAGCTAGAGGAGTCCATCACAGAGAAAGTGACGAGGCAGGTCATGGCATCCTTCAGCCACCTTCAGTCGCAGATGCAATCTCAGGTACTTGCAGTGCCTCCTGAGCCTCTGGTTGGTCCTGCTCCTTCCGGTTCTCGAGTGAGCACAAAGGGGAGTTGTGTTGATCCCTCAGGAAACGATCCTGAGACCGGTGACTCTGACAGGTGCAGCTTGTACATAGAAGCAGATCCTGCCCGCCTGGTTGCCATCGGGAGAGTTTATGAGGGATCCACTGTTGTTCATAACACTCCTTTGTTGCTTGGCCAAGTAAAGGTGAGTGTGGAGGAGGTTAGAGATGCAGATGCTCCAGTTCCTGTACCCACTGATGAGGTTTCCTTAGTGGGCCAGACACTTCACACCTTCCTTGCTTGGCCGACACATCTGGCAAGTCTTTATCACAGCAGGTACTTATTGTCCTTACTATATGTTTCTTCTTTTCAAATTAGGCTATTTAACTTTGTTTCATGAACAGGTAGCTGTGTCTCCGCCAAAACCACCTCCAAAGCCCGATCCGGAGGTCGATGATCCGCTTTATCTGATGACATTGACCATCCCAGAGCTTTTCTTGAGGCCTTATCAGGTTAGATGGGATGCCACCGTGTTCGGGGTCGTTAATCCAGATTTCCCCCTGTACATAAAGCACGAAGACCTCTCCGAAATCGCACACAGTGGTCAATGTCTCAGCATATCAGTGTTACAGTTGTGGATTCTGTAAGTCTTTATATAAAAGGCTTTTATTTACCTAAGTTATGGCTTTCAATTCATAAATATTTAACTTTGACTTAACATAAACAGGCATCTCACTGAAACATGTATGCAAGCGGGGAATTCTGATATCTATGGATTCCTCGAGCCTCAGTCCATTCAGAGGTCTGGGCAATCGCAGTTTGAATCTGAAAGTTACATAAAGAGTTGGATGCAGAGTTCACAACGCGATGTGTATCTTGGAGCCTACCTAAATGGGTAAGTCACAAAATAACAAAATTTAATTAATGTTTACTAATGTACTAACCCATTTTAGGTTCCACTGCAGCGGACATTGGTAGATAGTGGTCATCCTGCCCAAGGAACACTTAGTTGTCTGGTTTTGTTCATTGCATAACAGGCCAGACAACTACCTTAAGGGGATTATTAATAGGTTAGTGTTCTTTTCAATACATTTGCATTGTAATACCTCAATGTACAACACCAGTTTTTAATTGTTACTCATATGGAACAGTGCTACAAGGGTCTTGATGATGCTCCACAGCCTAAATCAAAGGCTCCTGCTAGGTGGATTGTCGTCAAGGTACGTCATTTACATAAAACTTCCACTTATATATATTTCTTTATGTGTCTGTACACTAGTTGTTTAATTAATATCCAAATTTCATTATGTATTTAGTGTAATAGACAAAAAGGAACTACTGAGTGCGGCTACTATGTCATGCACTGGATGTCCACCATCATTTTAGGAAGTTTTAGAAATAATTGGGAAGCGATAAGTTTATTTCAAAGAAAATCGATTTATTTATAATTTGTATTACATTATTAACTTAATATGATTTATTTAATCATGCAGTATTTTAACGACCCTAGACCATTGGAGCCCGAGAGATTAAAAGCATTGCGGATTCAGTGGGCATAGTTTTATCTCCGAGTTAGAGATCAGACCTTGGATTTAGGGACATTTTTTAACATTTTTTACATTTTTTACATTTTCTATGTAACACGAACATTGAATTCATTTGTTGATTGTTCTTTATAATATATAAATCAATTATTTGATGTTTATTATCATTAAAACTGCTTGAAAGCATAATAAAATGTTTATTTGTTGTGAATTAGGCCTCCTGAAATTGCATTTGACAGGTACAATTTTGGGTTTACTGTAAAAACAGAAAGTATATATAAAAAAAATATTTGAAAACAACATCGGTTATTAACAAAAACCGATGTTAATATCATAACCAACATCGGTTATAATAGAAAACCAATGTTAACGTTTGTATATTAACATCGGTTTTTTGTGTATAACCGATGTCAGCGTTTGTATTTTAACATCGGTTATCTGTGGATAACCGATGTCAACTATTGTACATTAACATCGGTTAATTATAAATAACCGATGTGAATATTTGAATAGTAACATCGGTTATTTATAATTAACCGATGTTATACACAAAGAACTACACCAAATAAGTGTAAGCATCATCAACGTTGACATCGGTTTTCTAGAAAAACGAATGTTAAGGGCATACATTAACATCGGTTATTCTAGAAAACCAATGTTAAACTAACATATTAACATCGGTTTTACTGAAAAACCGATGTCAACGTTCATCATGCCTACACTTTTTTTGCTGTTGTTCATTGTGTTTAACATCGGGTATTTGGAGAACCGATGTTGTCATATGTATGTTAACATCGGTTCTCCAAAACCGATGTTAACATTCATACATTCAACATCGTCACTTTCAACATCGGTTTTAGAACCGATGTAGAATGTTCTAAATAACCGATGTTGAAAGTGTATTTTCTAGTAGTGCAACTTTGACTTTGATAACGTATGTGACATGAAAGTACTTAGTTTGAATAACACCTTTTATGTCACATGATGATCAAAGTCAAACTTGTTAGTTTGAGTAATTACTTTAATGTCTTGTGTATTCTTTTATAAAAATTGGGACCGACTCTCATGTGACAACTCATGTGGGACTTACAAGTCAAAATAACAAGTCTCCATCATGTTACATGAGAGTCAGTCTCATCTTTCAAAAAATAACAATAAATAATATATTTTTAAAAAACTTTTAAAACCCCTTCACTTAAATGACAGGACTTGAACCTCATTGAATGGTGAACCCCAAACCCAACATTCCTTTCTTAAATAATTGAAAATGGTTCTTTGTATAGAATCACTTGAGGTATAAACTTTAAATAGTTTTTATTTATATTATTTTGATTATTTATTTATTTTTATAAGAAAAAGGGACCAACTCCCTCCCAATTTTTTTTATAAAGAAAACATAAAATGGAACTAACTATTTAGTTTAACTAGCGAATTGACTACATCAATAGTCAAAACAATCTTACATTAGTAATATGTTTCACAGCTACCCCATAATAGTATTTAGTTTATAAGAGTACTTCAATTTAGTCAATTAGCCTTATACTATCAGACATTCGAACACTTTGGGTTATTCTTTATTTCTATCAAGTTGTCGAAGGAATAAACTCATCCACAGTGTGGCGCTATTAAATCTGAAATCTTAAAGGAAGAAAAATGTTCGGAAGCCACTTTCAACAAACTACTCAAATACTGCTCAAGTTTGGGTTGCATTTCCAAGCATCGAAAATTTTCTCTGTAGAGATCAACATCGACATTCTAAGGGTGTTATCTTCAATGAATATCATTATGGTCATCCTTCCTGAATTTCCTTTAAAGCATGGTTTTACATAGCAGTCCGCAAACACAATTATGACCACAATATTGTTGTTGTGGTAGCGCCTGCAATTGTATTGGACCGCGATTGCGGTGTGATTTTCAATCACATGAAATGTCACAATGTAGCTGCATTGCAGTGTGATTTTCAATCACATGAAATGTCACAATGTAGCTGCAGTGGAACGGCATTGGAGCTGCAACGGAGCCTTAACACCGTTCTATTCCACTTTTTTTTGGTCAAAATTAAATTAAATGTAGATTTTAATCTTCTACTTTGAATTTCTAAGTGTCAATGGTCGAATGGATTTGGCTGTACAGGATATTAGGGGATATCAAATCTTCAAATGAATGAAAAGTTATGTTATGCTATAAATAAAAGATATGTCAATAATTAAAATAATTGTAAAATATATTCTTTTTTACATTCAATGCAAAAATTCATGCCCTTATCTACATTGCAACAATTGCAATGCCTGCAACCACAATGGCTGCAACTGCCACCACAATCACAATCGCAAATTAAAATCATGCTTTAATGTTTTTGTACATATTGCTTATGCATAGAACCTACTAAACCATAGGGGAAAATGACTACATGGAAGTAGGACTAGAAATTAGTCGAGTTGAGTTCAGTTTTGCTTGACTCAGCTCATTAATATTTAGCTCAACTCAAAATTAAAAGCTCGATTCGAGCTCAACATAAACTCTTTTTTTAGCTCGAAATCAATTTAGTTCAAGCTCACAAACAACTTGGTTCAACTCATCAAATTTTTTAAATCTTATGCATTTCAAAATTTCTATTTATTAGTAAATTTTAGATAAAATGACTATTTAATTTTTTAAAAAGGATAAAATGAACTTATTCTATTATTTTTATAGGGCCACAAGGCATGACTCACTAATAATAATATTTTACGACATCAAATTAAAGGTGGTTTTGAGAAACCGTCTTAAAATAAAATACGGTGGCAAAGTTGTAATTAAAAGAAGTTGAATGATGACAGTTTTTACCAAGACCGTCCTCGTTGACATTTTTCGCTTTCCAAACATGACAGTTTTTAGAAAAAATCGTCATAGTCTAAACATTAATTTTCTCGCTCCTTTCTCACTTTTCACACTTCCTCCAAACCCTCACTCTTACTCTCACCCTAACTTCCTCCAAACCCTTGCCTCCCTCTTCTGCTCCGTCGTCACTGCCAAAGTCCTCTCCTTCAAGTTCCTTGGCTTCGACCTCTCCCTCCTCTGCATCCTCCACTTCATATCTCAACTTCCAAGGCTTCGTTGATTTCGGTAGCCGCTACCTCTCCATCTCTTGGGGCGGGATCTAGTGGGAGAAGCAAGTCCACACCTCCGTCCAGATCCATCTTTAAGGCGGCATGTCCATCCTCGTCACTGGCGCAATTGGCTTCGTCCGCTCCCATGTATCCCTTGCATTAAAATGATGTGGAGACGACATCGTCGGACTCGACAAGCACGACGTCTTCATCGTTGAAGGCGACCACAACGACGTCAAGCTCTTGGCAATGCATTGATGCACGTGATGCACCTCGCGGCACAGGCCGTGTTGACGACGCAAGAAGGAAGGAGTTTATGGTTTTGTCAGTATCATCTATCTGGGTTTTATGGAGGACTTGGGGGTTAGAATGTCAGTAAAGGTTCGTTCATTGTTTTGTTTCATTTCACTTTCTTCCATGCTGAGGAGGCTCATTAGTTTTGTTTGTGTGTGCTGATTAGACTGTGAACACCAAGTTGGTGTTTATTCTATAAAATCTCCCTATAAATGACTTATGCAAAATTTCACTACCTAATTTGATCTGCATGTCCTTGGTAACTAGCGCCTTTTATGGAGCATCAAAGTTCTCCTTCAGGTCAAAGTTTTTGCTTGGTGTGCTTGTTAGGACTATCTTCCCACCTGCATCAAACTCCACTCCAAAGCTATTAATTGTTCCCATTCTTTTGAAAATTTTTCCGCATCCCAGTTCTATCAATTGGGGTTTGTGCATCAAGAATGAAGCTGGTTTTTTCATCATAGCTCGCACAACTTGGTTGAATCAACCTCTTTCTATTTTTGAAGGTGAAGCCATGGATCACCTCCTGGCTATATGGTGGCTTCAAGAGCTTGTTGTTTCCCATGTTATCATGACATGGATTGCAAGATTGTTGTTGACAAGCTCAGGGTTTCCTTTGCAGATCATTATGAGCTAGGTTCTATATTTAAGTAGTGTCGATCCCTCCTCTGTTATTTACCAAACTTTTCTACCAATTAAGTTTGTTCCAAGGCAAACTAATGCAGTAGCTCATTCCCTCGCAAGGGTTGCTGCATCTAATGCTAGTCTTTTTTATTATCATACCATTCCCTAATGTATTGACTCTCTTCTTATTAAAGATATGATTTAAGTTTTGTTCTCTAAAAAAAAAAGAGGTAATATGGGTTCAGAAAATTTGCTAGTGTTCCATCGTGTTTGTTGGGCGTTGGGTTCTGATCGAGGTCGTACCCGAATCAAATAAACATGAAAATGCAGTAACTAGGAAGTGATCCTAGGTCGTTTCCCAACGAGCAATGACAAACCAAATGTTCATAATATACTTGCACAGTAACAGTAACGATTAGGGGGGTTTGTTTGTTTTGTGATTAAAGAGCAAAACAAGTAAACTGGAATATGAAACTACTAATATTAAAAACGGGTTGTTTCCTCTGATTCAGAAGCCATTCTCTTATCCTGGGTTATGGAGAATTCGTCCCTAATAGTCAACCACTTAATCCAACCCTATTTCAATTTATTAAGCGAAAATCAACTTAGGGTTGTCAATACGTGATTAGGCACCACATACACCAGTTAGCCCTTCGTCCATTAAGCATGAACGCAAGTTAGGCTCAGAGGCAATTAATCGAACACGAAGCGTGCACTGATTAATGTTCACGAATTTGGGATAACTGGTGAACGGAAAACTGCCAGGAAACCACATTACAAACGAAACCTCAAAGAGAGTTGAGCTTCGTCCTCAAAAGGAAACAACACCAGAAAAACTAGCCTACCATAGATTCAAACAGAAAATGCAAATGAAACATGAAGCAGAAACGTAAATGAACAGAAACCTAAATGAATAGAAATGTAAATGAAACAAAAACGTAAATGAGATAGAAACGTAAATGAAAGTAGAAGAAGAAGCAAGAACGAAATTGTAATTAGAAGCAGAAAAACGGAAAATTGCATTAAGAACGAAGACAGTAGCCTTAGAATAGAAAAACGTCAAAACCTAAAACAAAAGCTCTGAATAATAAAATAGCATAACAGAATAGCCTTGCACGAATCCCAAGGCTACTATTTAAAAAGAGTCACTCAAAGTCACTGGGCCCTATTACAATACTCTGGCCCAAAACAAAATAAACACTGAACTACATAAAATAAAATTGCGAAATTTCTTAATTAGAAACTAACTAAGGTAAGTGCTGCTTTATTTGCCCTCTTCAAGTCCATAACCAAAATCCGGATTAAGCCCAATGTTTCATTAATTCTTGAAATTAGATTAAAAACATCAAATTAGCTAAATGAGCCCAAATAATAAAACTGCCTGATTAATTGACAATTAAGACCAATCAGTAATTAAAATGGTGCAAAAAGGATTTAGAAAATAGAAGAAAATGATGGCACATCAGGTTCATTGCCTTAGTTACGAATATTATAAAGCATTGTTTCTTATTTTTAGTAAGGGGGAGAAGGGTATATATACTTGGTTCACTACGTATTTATGTGTGAATATTATTTGTTGGTTTTTATTGCCTTTTGGTTTTTACATTGAGGAAAAACAAGGACTATAATTTCAATGTTTTGTCTGGATTCATGATATGGTTGAGTATATTTATTTTTTTGTGTTGTGAACATTTTTTCACACCTGAATTTGCATTGAGCTTGTCCTTAACACATAGGTATCAGGAACACATGCTGAAATTAAAGGGATGGGGTCCAAAAGATGCAGATGCAAGAGGTACAACTAGACTGACTAGTAATCTTATTGACATTCCTAACAAAGGGAGACGATTATCAATGGATGCTAGAATTGATAATTTCCATGTTGGAAGCTCAACAGATGGTATGACAAGGGGTCTTGGTTCTGAGAAAAAATGACATAGCGTGTCTGGTTTTACTCCTCAACATGCTCATTCACTAGCCACTGATAAGATTAGGATGAGGGAGAGGCAGGCTTTGGGTAAAAACCGTGAAGAAATTGAAGAGATATGGTTAGAGATACTTGAGAGGATACAAGTTACTAGTCTAAAAGAGTTTCTGTTTAAAGAAGACAAGATGATCTTTATTAGTTTTGGGGAAGGTGAGAATCAAATCTGCACAATGCTTATTTAATAATGCAATTAATTATATTTTGTATTGATAAGACTAAAATCTTCCTCTTTGAAATGTCATTCTGTGTTAATATAATATTCATAATTTTTCAATACATTTTAGATCTAGAACTAGGGGATAAATTTGTCTTGTATTTGATTGCACTAGATGTAGTATCATGCAAAGGGCCTGAAAATTCTGATATGGTAGCATTGTTAATGTTGTTATTAGAGTTTATCATAAAGTTAACATGGTTAACAATCTCGTGACACTCAGCTTTTAGTAGTGTCATTATCAGTGTTAATATAACATGCACAAGTTATGATAGTGTTGCTCGTGTGTTTATTTGACATTTGCTTTACTCGTCAACATTCACCATTTATCTAATGATATTTGATGGTTTTTTGTACAACTCCAACTGTGCAACTAATGTTTAGTTCTCAATTGACCAAATCTATTGCCGAGAAGTTCTGAGGTCATATCTTACTAGCATTTTAATCTGTCCTTGGATCTTCTATGATAATAGAAATTACATGTGAGCATGGGAACCATAGATACCCATGATTCTTATGGAATTTTGCTTATGTTTACTCTACTGCAATAGAGTAGTGGTATACCCACTAATTTGCATGAATTTATTGTGAATTGAGCCTCAAAATACACTCTTTTGATGTTCCATAGGTTAATACATTAAAGCCCTAACTTAATTTAATATTATAGTGATGTTATAACTTGTTTGTAACACTTTAAAACTCAGATTCTGCCAAAAACATAAAATTTTTCCAGCACTGGTTCCTGTTTTAATTGTATGAAATTAAATTACCTTTAAGTGTGTTTTTAAATTAAAAATACTGTTAGACCCTAACCCTATGGTAATCAACCAAAACATGAAAATTAAAGGGTGTATGACACTTTTTGGGTCAATTTGCTGCATAATTCAGCAGTAATTTACAGCAGCATTTAACTTAGCTTTAATTCATTTTTAGTGAGCCAACCAAATGGGTCACTTAAGACGCTCTATTTGTACCTTGCTGCAGGATTGAAAATTTGTCAAATTCATGTGGGTTGTTATGGTACTGATTTCAAGCTTAAATTCAGGAAGTTAATTTGTTTCGATTGTATTTTGATGATTCAAAAGTTACTAAATCATTACCAAGGGTATGTGACCAAGCTATGCATTTTCAAGTGCTTATAACATGTATATGTGCCATTTTTCTGCATAATTATAAAGAACATATTAGCTGCATATATCTATGTTATAACTTATAATAACTAATTAATTGGAAAATCATTTACTCCTCTTAAGAGACTAGAACCAAGATCAAGGAGCTTGCTATGCTGGAAAGCATCAAGTGTAACCCGGCGAATTTGTTGTTATCTCTCAAACGAAAAATGACCCCAAGTACAAGGAAAAGGTAACCTCTTATTGTTTTTTATGTGCTTCCTAACTATTTTTGACAATAAAAATTGTCAACTTTGTATGACTTTTCCTTTAGTTTAATTAGTTCCAATATTCTAGTTTTTCACATCACTAACCATATTGATTTTGAAAATGCTATGATTTTTCCTTTTGATTATTTCAGGCTAAAAAGGTCATGAAGGATCTGATGCAATCCTACCCTGCAAGGGCATTGGATAGAAGACTCCAAGAAGATTGGGCCAGAGATGCAAGAGAAGGCCCTAGGGTTCTCATGAGCCTTAGGGTAGATTTCGGGCCCATGGGCTAAGTATGAGCCCACTTATCTTTGTACATATTAGATTAAGGTTTCATTATTTTTTGGCCTTATATGCAGGGCTCCATAATATAGGTAAGGTATCCTAGAAATGTAGGATTTTTTAGCCCTTGTATTTTAGGGCACCTAGACTAGTTTTTGTATTAGGGGTAGTTTTGTAGTTTCACATGCATTAAGTGAATATTTGATGTGTGTGGTTGGAAATAAATTTAATTGAATTGGGAGAAGCTCAATCCTATTAAATTTTACAGGGGGGTGAGCATTTGCTTGCTACACCTGATTGCCATATCATATAGTCACACTTTGTGCATGTCCTTTATGCTTTACATGCCTCATGACACCTAAGCACACTTAGTGGAGAATCTTGGACTTGATCTTGGATTAGTGGGCTGAACCATAGCTAAAATTCACTAATCATAATTAGTGAAATCTTGGCTCCAAAATTTGGCTCCATAAATTCAATTTCAAATTCAAGTGAAATTTGAATAGAAATTCAAATTTCCCTCCAATTTTGTGTGACACTTAGGCTATAAATAGAGGCCATGTGTGTGCATTTTTTTTTTTCAACTTTGATCATTTGAGAATTACACTTCAAAGTTCAGACCACAATTGAGGCACAAAATTTCATTCTCCTTCTCTTACTCTCCCTCCACTCATCTTCTCCTACCTTCAAGCTCTTATCCATGGCTTCCTATGGTGGTGAGCTTCTTCTAGACTCATCTTCTCCTTGAAATGGCATCTCCTCTCAACTCTTCTTCTTCTCCATTCTGCTACCATTAAAATTCAAGAAGCAAAGGACTCTATTGATGAAGAAGATCCAAGGCCTACAAGCTCCACATGGAGCTCCTATGTGGAGCTTGTAGGCCTTGGATCTTCTTCATCAATGGAGTCCTTTGCTTCTTGAAGTTTGATGGCAGCGGAATGGAGAAGGAGAAAGATGATTTGAGATGCCACTTCAAGGAAAAATGAGTCTAGAAGAAGCTCACCACCATAGGAAGCCATGGATAAGAGCTTGAAGGTAGGAGAAGATGAATGAAGGGAGAGAGAGAAAATGAGCACGAAATTTTGTGCCTCAAAAGAGGTATGAACTTTGAAGTTTAATTCTTGAATGATCAAAGTTGAAAAAATGCACACACATGGCCTCTATTTATAGCCTAAGTGTCACACAAAGTTAGAGGGATATTTGAATTTTTATTCACATTTGAAATTGAATTTGTAGAGCCAAATTTTGGAGCCAAAAGTTCACTAATTATGATTAGTGAATTTTAGATATGGTTCAGCCCACTAATCCAAGATCGAGTTCAAGATTCTCCACTAAGTTTGCTTAGGTGTCATGAGGCATGTAAAGCATGAAGGACATGCACAAAGTGTGACTATATGATATGGCAATCGGGTGTAGCAAGCAAATGCTCACCCCCCTGTAAAATTTAATTGGATTGGGCTTCTCCCAATTCAATTAAATTTATTTCCAACCACACACATCAAATATTCACTTAATGCATGTGAAATTACAAAACTACCCCTAATACAAAAACTAGTCTAGGTGCCCTAAAATACAAGGACTGAAAATTCCTACATTTCTAGGGTACCTTACCTATATTATGGAGCCCTAAATACAAGGCTCAAAAATAATGAAACCTTAATCTAATATGTGCAAAGATAAGCGGGCTCATACTTAGCCCATGGGCCCGAAATCTACCCTAAGACTCATGAGAACCCTAGGGCCTTCTCTTGCATCTCTAGCCCGATCTTCTTGGAGTCTTCTATCCAATACTCTTGCGGGGTAGGATTGCATCATTCCCTCCCCCCTAAAAAGAACAAAAACATATGTATTAGTGGTGTTTGGTATGTTGAACTAAGGTAAGGTCTGAAAACCCATTTCTTGGGCATCTTCCCATGAAGGAACATGGTTCTTCACTAACTCAATGAGTGGTGCTACAAGTATAGAAAAATATGGGACAAACCTTTTGTAAAAGTTTGTTAAGTCATGGAAGCCCCAAATTTTTCTTATAGTTGGTGGAGTGGGCCACTCAGGAATGACCTTTATTCTCTTAGGGTTCATGGGAACCCCTTGATCACTATTTAAAAAATTAAGAAAAGTAATGCAATAAATGATGCAATCCTACCCCGCAAGGGCATTGGATAGAAGACTCCAAGTAGATTGGGCCAGAGATCCAAGGGAAGGACCTAGGGTTCTCATGAGCCTTAGGGTAGATTTTGAGCCCATGGGCTAAGTATGAGCCCGCTTATCTTTGTAAATATTAGAATAGGTTTTTTTTCCTTCGTTTAGGCCTTGTATTTTGGCCATTCTAGTAGTATAGGGTTTTAGCCTTGTATTTCAAGGCATTTTGAGTAGTCTTTGTAGTATGGACTTTTTTTGTATTTTCATGTATTTTGTCATGGGGGTGAGCTTAGCTATTATAGGGGGTGTGTAGCTAAGTTCTAGCTTTTCATCTCAAGGAGGTGAGCTTAGCTATTAGAGAGGTGTGTGTAGCTAAGCTCTAGCTTCTTTAGGAATCTTTTCAAGGAAGCTTCTCAAGGAGGTGAGCTTAGTTATTAGAGGGGTGTGTGTAGCTAAGCTCTAGCTTCTCAAGGAAGTTTTCTCAAAGAAGCTTCTCAAGGAAGTTTTCTCAAGAAAGCATCTCAAGGAAGCTACCTAGTCTATAAATAGAAACATGTGTAACACTTGTTGTAACTTTGATGAATGAGAGTCTTGTGAGACACAACTCAAAGTTCAACTTCTCTCCCTTTTTCTTCCTTCAATTTCGTGCTCCCCCCTCTCTCTTTCTCTCCCTCTTTCTTTTCCTCCATTGAAGCATCCTCTCCAAGCTTCTTATCCAAGGCTCATCTTGATGGTGAAGCTCCTTCTTCCATGGCTTATTCCCTAATGGATGGCGCCACCTCTTACCTCTTCTCCTTTGTCTTCTGCTGCATCTCCATGGTGGAAAATCACCATTAGAGGACCTCAATGAAGCTCAAAGATCCAGCCTCCACAGAAGCTCCACAAGCAAGCTTCCATCTAGTGGTAATCAGAGCACAAGAGCTTCAAGTAGGTGCTCCTTAAACCTCCATTAATTTTTTTGCTTTACCTTCTCTTCCATTGTTTTTTCTTCATTTTTCTCCATGTATCTCCTCACATGTCTTGTTCTAAATGTTTTTAACATGATTCTTTAGAGTTTGCACCGATTAAACTTGCTATAGAAGTTAGATTTGATTTTTTATGGTTCAAATTTCTTGTTCTTGTTCTTGAACCATGAATTGTGTTGAGTTTAGGTTCCTTTGAGTTTTGTCTTGTTATTTTTTGTGGCTGAAACCTAAACCATAAAATTCTTACAAAAATATTAAAGTAGAAGAAAACCTCAAAAATCTAGAGTGACTTGTTCACCTATTGTAGTTTTGTCATAGAAGTCATGTCTAGTCATGAAACTTGTCACATAAGATTTCTTATGTTGTGCTGAATTTTATTTTCTTGTTTCTTTGTCTAACTCATTTGCTCATGAGTGTATGAAATTCTTTTAGCCTATTATTTGATTTGAGTCAAATCTTTCAAGTTAATTAGTCCTTAACATGTTCATGCAAAATTCTTAGAGAGTCTTGGATTGTGAACCTTTTCTTGAACTTTTTGGTTTCCTTATGATTGTGTCTATTATGAATTTGAGTTTTGGTGATTGAATTGCTTGCTGAAATGTTGATCCTAAGTGAATATTGAACTCCTAAAACTGTGGTAAACAATCCTAGTGAGTTCAACATACATAGGAAGGTTGAAAGTAAGCCCAAGGCAATCAATATACCATGCTTAAAGAAACAAATCGCTGGTGCTGGCAGCTTGGACATACAAACTTGTAAAAATTACTGAGAATTGGTTACTTTTAATTTTGAGCTGAAATTTTTACTTAATTTTCTAGACATCTGGAAAAAAGTTATAAAAAAAGAAACAAGTGATTTAGATAAAAGGAAAAAATACAAAAAATCACACAAGTTGGCAGGAAATCAGTATCCAGAAAAAAAAAGGTGAAAGGGAAGTGTGCTTGTTGTTTTGGCTCAAAATTTATTCTATAATTGGAAATTTCAATTGAAAATTAGTGTGAAGACAAGTGCCAAAGCTAGAGGTTTGTTGAGTCTTTTTTTCAGTTTTTTTACTCTACTCTAGAGCCATTCTAAGTTTTTCTTTGAGTCCTAGCTTGCTTCTATGTCCTTTTCATTGCTTTAATTGTTGAATATTCCTTGAAAAATTGTCTTGTTAAAACTCCATTGGTTTAGCTTTCATTTCATTTTTATTGGTCTTTGATTATTGCTTGTCTCTTTGTTTCCTTGTTTGTGGGTTGCCATATAGGGAATTGGAAGGAGGATTGGTGCCATCCCTTGAAGAATTTGAGTCCAAAAGCAAGAGGCCAACCACCTTAAGAGCTATTGGACTAAGAAGCACTCCAAATTGAGTGAATCACCAAAGAGAGAACAACCACCAAAATTGAGGACCGTTTTGTAATTTTGTAATTTACAATTTACTTACCTTCATTGCTTTCAAGTTTTGTAACAAAAAGGCCTTTCATTGGAAGTGTGTTGGGAGCCTCCAATAGGTTACCAAACTTCCATTTGTGTGTAATAATTTTAGGCAATTTTTCCTTAGGATAGTGAATGTTTTGTTAGGAACATTGAATGTGGTCATCCAAACACTCTTAGGATTCGCCTAGTTTACATTTCTTGCTTACTTTCATAGCTTATTTCCTTTACCTTCCATTGTCAAACCGCCTAGATAGCTTTCCTTTTACAAATTAGTTTTTTACCTTATCTTTCACACCTCTTTTAGTGTTTATTTGGCTAGTTTCAACCATAGTTTCTTTTACCTTTTGTTTTCAAACCTCCAACAAGAAAGAACCACAACTTAGGAACCAACATGAGTCATCATTCATCTAGTGTTAATGGCAAGGGTACTAGTCATAAAGACCCTTTATCTAGAATCTTAGATGAGTTGAGTTCCCTCAAGTTATGGAAAGAAAAACAAGAGAGAAAAGAAAAAGGAAAAAAAAGAGTGGAAGAAATAAGTCAAGATGAAAGAAAGAAAATAAGAGAGGAAGAAAGAAGAAAAATAATGAAAGAAATGAAAAGAGAAAAACATGTCTCCTATAGTAGTCATAACTCTTACAAAAGCCTAAGTGAAGAACTTCGTGACTATTACGAAGGAAGGCATAAGTCACATCTTAGACCTCACTCCCATAGAAGAGAAAAGGAAAGAAAGCCTCAAGAGGCTAACATTAAACTCTCATACTTCCATGGGAAGGACAATGTAGAGGCTAACTTAGATTGGGAAATAAGGGTAGAGCAACAACTTAAAAAGAAGTCTACTTCAAAATCTTATGGCTCTCACTCTTATCCAAAGAAAGACCAAGGTCAAGGCATCTTAGGGGTGACACCTTCTAAGCCCAAAGATGATAAGGGGAAGACAATAGAAAAGCAAGCCCCTAAGGCTAGTATGCAAGAGAAAACTATCTCTATAAAGTGCTTTAAATGTCTTGGAAGAGGACACATTACTTCTCAATGCCCCACCACAAAAACCATGATTACGAGGGGCCAAGACATTTATAGTAGCCAAGATGAGGCTACTACTTCACCTTCCTCTAGTGAAAGTGAAGAAGCAAAAGGGGAAGAATCTAGTGAAGAAATCTACCCCCAAGAAGATGGACAACCATTAGTGGTTAAAGAGAAGTGTAAGGAGGTAAGTGTCTCCTACAAGAGGTTAGCTAAGAAGGAAACTCATTTTACAATAAAGACAAACATTAAAGAAACTTTCCCTCTTAGACAACCTCCACATTTTCTCTTTTGTAAAAAGGCACTTGCTAGCATTGCCACACCTCTTGGGCTTGAGTTTATTCCTCAAGTAAAGAAGTTGTTGGATGAGGGTTTGGTTCGCAAGAGCTTAAATCCTTGTGCTTTGTTGGTGCCCAAAATAGGTATTATTAGGCACCAAGTCCCTAAAATAGGTGGTATGATGAATGTTTTGAGTGGTGCAACCCTCTTTTGTAAAATCACTCGTACACCTAACATCTTCATGGTGTGTGTACATAGGGACCCATTAGGTAGGTTTGTTCTTATTTTTAGTTTCAATACAAACTTAGGTACTCGTATGGGACACCTTAGGTTTGTCATACTTTTTGGTAGGAATAATCAATATGGAAATACTGAAAAAGGTATGTTTTATTGTGTTACTTTTCTTAATTTTTCAAATAGTGATCAAGGGGTTCCCATGAACCCTAAGAGAATAAAGGTCATTCCTGAGTGGCCCACTCCACCAAGTATAAGAAAAATTGGGGGTTTCCATGACTTAACAAACTTTTACAAAAGGTTTGTCCCATATTTTTTTATACTTGTAGCACCACTCATTGAGTTGGTGAGAAACCATGTTCCTTCATGGGAAGATGCCCAGGAAATGGGTTTTCAGACCTTACCTTACTTCAACATACCAAACACCACTAATACATATGTTTTTGTTCTTTTTACAGGTGTTGAGGGAAGGACCCCAGAGTATGAAGAACCTCGGGATTTGAGGTCAAATCCTTTCCAAGGTGGAGGGAATGATGCAATCCTACCCCGCAAGGGCATTGGATAGAAGACTCCAAGTAGATTGGGCCAGAGATCCAAGGGAAGGCCCTAGGGTTCTCATGAGCCTTAGGGTAGATTTTGAGCCCATGGGCTAAGTATGAGCCTGCTTATCTTTGTAAATATTAGAATAGGTTTTTTTCCTTCGTTTAGGCCTTGTATTTTGGCCATTCTAGTAGTATAGGGTTTTAGACTTGTATTTCGAGGCATTTTGAGTAGTCTTTGTAGTATGGACTTTTTTTGTATTTTCATGTATTTTGTCATGGGGGTGAGCTTAGCTATTATAGGGGGTGTGTAGCTAAGTTCTAGCTTTTCATCTCAAGGAGGTGAGCTTAGCTATTAGAGAGGTTTGTGTAGCTAAGCTCTAGCTTCTTTAGGAATCTTTTCAAGGAAGCTTCTCAAGGAGGTGAGCTTAGTTATTAGAGGGGTGTGTGTAGCTAAGCTCTAGCTTCTCAAGGAAGTTTTCTCAAAGAAGCTTCTCAAGGAAGTTTTCTCAAGGAAGCTACCTAGTCTATAAATAGAAACATGTGTAACACTTGTTGTAACTTTGATGAATGAGAGTCTTGTGAGACACAACTCAAAGTTCAACTTCTCTCCCTTTTTCTTCCTTCAATTTCGTGCTCCCCCCTCTCTCTTTCTCTCCCTCTTTCTTTTCCTCCATTGAAGCATCCTCTCCAAGCTTCTTATCCAAGGCTCATCTTGGTGGTGAAGCTCCTTCTTCCATGGCTTATTCCCTAATGGATGGCGCCACCTCTTACCTCTTCTCCTTTGTCTTCCGCTGCATCTCCATGGTGGAAAATCACCATTAGAGGACCTCATTGAAGCTCAAAGATCCAGCCTCCATAGAAGCTCCACAAGCAAGCTTCCATCAATAAAGCATACCTTTTTCTGTATTTTCATGTTGATTATTCCTACCAAAAAGTATGACAAACCTAAGGTGTCCCATATGAGTACCTAAGTCTGTATTGAAACTAAAAATAAGAGCAAACCTACCTAATGAGTCCCTATGTACACAAATCATGAAGATGTTGGGTGTACGAGTGATTTTCCAAAAGAGTGTTGCACTACTCAAAACATTCATCATACCACCTATTTTAGGGAAGCCTAATAATACTTATTTTGGGCACCAACAAAGCACAAGGATTTAAGCTCTTGCGAACCAAACCATCATCCAACAACTCCTTTACTTGAGGAATAAACTCAAGCCTAAGAGGTGTGACAATGCTAACAAGTGTCTTTTTATAAAGGAGAAAATGTGGAGGTTGTCTAAGAGGGGAAATTTCTTTAATATTTGTATTTATTTCAAAATGCCTTTCCTTCTTAGCTAACCTCTTGGAGGAGACGCTTACCTCCTTACACTCCTCCAAAACCATTAAAGGTTGTCCTTTTTCTTGGGGGTAGATTTCTTCACTAGATTCTTCCCCTTTTGCTTCTTCACTTTCACTAGAGGAAGGTGAAGTAGTAGCCTCATCTTGGCTACTATAAATGTCTTGGCCCCTCATAATCATGGTTTTCTTGGTGGGGCATTGAGAAGTAATGTGTCCTCTTCTAAGACATTTAAAGCACTTCATGGAGCTAGTCTTCTCTTGCATACTAGCCTTAAGGGGTTGCTTTTCTGTTATCTTCCCCTTATCATCTTTGGGCTTAGAAGGTGTCACCCCTAAGATGCCTTGACCTTGGTCTTTCTTTGGATACGAGTGAGAGCCATAAGATTTTGAAGTAGACTTCCTTTTAAGTTGTTGCTCTACCCTTATTTCCCAATCTAAGTCAATTGTAACCCAATCATGAAGTAGACTATAGGAGGCATGTTTTTCTTTTCTTAACTCTTTTAGTATTTTCCTTCTTTCTTCTTCCCATATTTTTTCCCTCTCATCTTGATTTATTTTTACCCTCTCATCTTGATTTATTTTTACCCTCTCTTTTCCATTTTCTTTTCTTTCTAGTTTTTCTTTCCATAACTTGAGGGAACTCAACTCATCTAAGATTCTAGATAGAGGGTCCTTATGACTAGTACCCTCGCCATTAACACTAGATGAATGATGACTCATGTTGGTTCCTAAGTTGTGGTTTTTTCTTGTTGGGGGTTTGTAAAAAAGGTAAAGGCTAAGGTTCCAAAAGAACTCAAGATAAGAGTGATGAGAAAGAACAAAGTACTATGCAATAACAAGATAAACTAGGTGTGGCTAGTAAAGAAAATAAACTATGAAAGTAAGCAAGAAATTAAAGTGAAAGAAATGTAAACTAGGCGGATCCTAAGAGTGTTTGGATGACCTCATTTAAGGTTCCCAACAAAAAACTCACTATCATAAGGAAAAATTGCCTAAAATTATTACACACAAATAGAAGTAGGATGACCTATTGGAGGCTCCCAACTTACTTCCAATGAAAGGCCTTTTTGTTACAAAATTTGAAAGCAATGAAGGCAAGTAAATTCTCAATTAAAAAAATTACAAAAAGGTCCTCAATTTTGGTGGTTGTTCTCTCTTTGGTGATTCACTCAATTTGGAGTGCTTCTTAGTCCAATAACTCTTAAGGTGGTGGGCCCTTTGCTTCTTGACTCAAATTCTTCAAGGGATGGCACCAATCCTCCTTTCCAATTCCCTATATGGCAACTCACAAACAAGGAAACAAAGAGACAAGCAATAACCAAAGACCAAAAAAATGAAATGAAAGCTAAACCAATAGAGTTTTAACAAGACACATTTTCAAGGATTATTCAACAATTAAAGCAATGAAAAGCACACAAAAGCAAGCTAGAACTCAAAGAGAAACCTAGAATGGCTCTAGACTAGAGTAGAAAAACTATAAAAAAAAAAAGAGACTCAAGAAACCTCTAGTTTTGGCACTTGTTTTCACAATAATTTTCAATTGAAATTTCAGAACTAAGATTGGTATAAAATAGGCACCAATTATAGAACAAATTTCGAGCCAAAACAACAAGCACACTTCCCTTTCACTTTTTTTTCCTGGGCACTGAATTTTCTGCCAACTTGAGTGATTTTTATTATTTTTTACTTTTATCCAAATCACTTGGTTCTTTTTTTATAATTTTGGTACAGATGTCCAAAAAATTCATTAAAAAATTCAGCTCAAAGTTCGTAGTGACCATTTCCCAGTAATTTATACAAGTTTGTATGTTCAAGCTGCCAGCACTAGCAATTTCAACCTAGAAATCAAGAATAGTGTTTATGTTGCTTAAGGCTTGGATAGTTACAATTTGTGTTTGCTTATGCTCAATTATCTTGAATAACACAATTCAAGAGAGCTTAAGACTTATTTTGATTCACAAATCCAGCCACAACTCAACTTCATCATAGGCATCATGTAGGAAACTTAGAAAACAAAACAAAAAGTTCAACAACAAGATTACTTATAGGAATTGATTTAAAACATGTTATGAACTAAATAACATGCATGGATTAGACTCAAAATTCAAAAGATAGGCTAAGAATGACAGGAATAAATGAACAAATGTATCTAGAATTCAATCAACAAAATAAAAATTCAACACAAATATAGAACATAATGTGACAATTATTGTGACTAAACATGATTCTAAGACAACATGGATTAAGTGATTTACACTTAGATTTTTGTGTTTTTTTTTCTAATCAATATTTTGGAAGAAAAAATAGATCTAAAGGTTCAGCACAAGAAGATTATGACTGAAAAATGATAGAACCTAAAATCAACACAAAAACATGATTCAAGAGTAGATCTATAAAATCTGAACCATAGAAATTCAAGAACAAGTGCAGATCTAAGATTTAATTGGTTTATTTTTTTGAATCTACTCTAAAAAGAACCAAACAACAAGACAATGGAGGATATACATGGAAAATAAGATGAAGAACAAGGAATTAAAGTGAATTGACCAAACAAAAAGATAGAGGAAGCAAAAGAACATCACCTAGATGAAGATGCTCTTGATACCACATGATGTAGCTCCATTGGAGCTTGTAGGCCTTGAATCTTCTTCATCAATGGAGTCCTTTGCTTCTTGAACATCAATGGCAGTGGAATGGAGATGGAAGAAAGATGATTGGAGATGCCACAATAGAGTCTTTTATCCAATGCCCTTGCGGGGTAGGATTGCATCAGGATCTTTATCAAACTTTTCCAGAGGATGGGTTGCTTCCTATATACATTAATCCACTTACTGGAACTTGAAAATGATAACAAACATGTGCGCACACACAAAAAAATCTATAACATCAAGGGTTGAACTAATTGTGTACTTTCTTTGGCAGGGAGATCTCAACATTAATCACTTAGACAAACTGGAGGTGATCAAGAATGGATTTAAGAACACTATGGAGCAAGATCCTTTTGCGATTGACATGGGTTTGTCCCTAGCATTTTCTATTGCCAACTAGGATTCTTCATTTTCTTAAAATGTTACCTTATCTTTTGCAGATGACATTCTAATTGATGAACGTGTAGTGTTTTCATCGCCTCAGAAAATCGATTTTGACAAGAGAGGTGCATCTATATTGTTTTATTTTGTACAAAAAGTATTTTATGATTTTATCTTTTGAATATTGAATATTTGCCGTGCAAATAAAGGAAAAGGAACAGACAGACATATTACTTGAAGAAGCAAGCACAAACAGCTGAGGAAATTAAGGCTAAATACAGAAAGACGAGCATAGGGGTACATCTATATTGTTATTTTTCTATCTAACCATGTCTTGCCATTCTTTTACTAGATATCTATTTTAATTTTATGAAACACATATTAGTGTATATATATTGTTTTCTATCAAACTATGTCTTGTCATTGAGTGATTATAATACTTTTTCTATCAAACATATATTATTTTTGAAAACCAAGAGTGGCTTAGTGACAAAGAATAGTCAGGTCTTAATCTCATGGGGAGATTAAGTGTAGTGTCAGGAGTGGCCTAGAGAGTACTTGTTGTAGCCAGAAGTGGCATAGAGAATACTTGACTATAATAAAAGATTTAATCAGTGGAACCCTTCAAGGTTTGAAGGAGAACTGGAGATGGCCCAAGAATTAGGTTGAACCAATATAAAACCTTTGTGTTTTCATTACTACTTCTATATAACTAGTTCTTTTCCTTAAGTCACTTCTACACTATCATATCCAAGTTTTGCGAACTAGTTTTCTAAGCACAAATTTATTTTGAACCCTTTGGACGAAACCCTTCGTCCATTGATATCTGCTTTAAGAAATCCTTTTATAGTTTTTGAAAGACTAAGTTTTATCCATCACACTATTCAATCCCCTTTCTAGTGAGTTTCAGGTATTTCGGTGGCGAGGCTGCAATGGATAAGAAGAGATGTTGAGGGCTTTTCAACCCTAAGTGAAGCCTTCTCTATCCCTCTTTTACTCTTTTTTTAATTCGCTTTATTAGTTTAGTTGTTTAAGAATATCTTTATTATTAGGAAGATATGGAAACACAAGTGATTAAGAAGCATCACCATTTTCTTGCAAACCCACCATAAAATAAAACAAATTTTTGTGCTTAAATCATTCTTTGTGTGGTTGAACTCAAATGCTAATGGTGAAAACCATTCAATTTCTTGAATGAAAAGTGTAATGAGTTTGAAATGAAGAATTGAAAGCAAAAGATGCAACTTGTAGACCTACTTCGGTGAGTGAGTAAACCTTATATTGATAAACATATTGCGAGCACTCTTATCTCACTCACAGTAGACTTTGACTGAATCTCTTGAATATTCACTGCAATTGTATGCATTGAAGTGATCAAGGTCATGTTTGCATGTTTAGCCTAGAGCCAAAAAGCCAACCCTATACTGTTAATCCCTTGCACCATACTTTGAGCCTATATTGATTTATTCATTTCTAATCCCTTAACCTTGAAAATATATGTTATATCCGCTACTACCCTTAACTTAGAGGTAAGAGAGCAAAGGTCTAGGAATCGGGAAAGTCCTTAAGTTTAGAGTGGCAAAAATTACTACTCAAGGGAACAAAGTAAGGGTACCTATGAGCTATCATGTGAGCAAAGAAAGGTCCTCATTCTCTCTTGAAAAGTTGAAAAACAAAAATGTGAAAAAAAAATAAAGAGAGAAGCAAAGTAAAGAAAAAAAAAATCAAAAGTTAAGGGCAAGTAAATGAAAAAGATGATGGAACTCACAAACCAAGAGGATGGTGAATTGGTTTTGAAAACAAGTCAAAATTAAAAATAGAGTTTTGAAAGACTTTTGCTTTCAAGGATTGTATCACAAACTTTTTATTTTAAACCAATATCTAATCAATCACCTGTATACAATATCCTTTTGTTAAAACACTTCAAAAAGAAATATTTTTAAACTCAACAAATTGACCAAGAATGCAATGAGAGAGAGACAAGATTCAAGAGAAAATGGACAACAAGATTTATACTGGTTCACTCTCTATTTTTAGATAAGCTACTCCAATTATCTAATTCAACCTCAATTTGATTTCCATTATGCACTTTGAGTTCTTACAAGCAATCACGATCAATCTCAATTCCTACCCATAAAATGAAACTAAGGCACCCAACCTCAAGGTCCTTTATGAATAAAAGCCTAAGAGATAACTACCCTTAGCTCAAACTAGAAAACCCTATTCTAGCATGTTTTAGAAACTCATGAATATTTTGTAAAAATATGTAAAAACATATGAGAAGTGAGTCAAGGAGAGACACAACATTGTCATTCAAATGCAAGAACCAAAGCTTGATTGAATGGATCTCTTTTTTATCTCACAAGATGTTAACAACTCACTTTAATCTTTGAAAGCTTCACAAATGAAGACTAGAATGTGTGAGTCTTAAAAGCTCATTCTAAATCATTGTTTTTGAATGCTTGAAAGTAAAAATACAAGGTGGCTATTTATAGATAAAACAATTATAACTGCCTATAATCGATTAAATTGCCAATGTAATCGATTGTCTTGAAGAAGTAATCGATTAGATTCTCATTTCAATTGATTAAAGCATTCTTCCCAAAACCTAGAAAGCTTTCAAGAACAATGTAATTGATTAGATTATTGATTTAATCGATTAAAGTGTTCTTGATCACTTCTGGGAACACTTTCAAGAACAATGTAATTGATTACTATACCCACATAATCAATTAAAGCAGAGACCCTAGGAAAATAGACATGGTCTCAACAAAACTATGTAATCGATTATGGATATGCTTGTAATCTATTAAACCAGAATGAAGATCTCTTTGCAAGCTTCTCAAAAGGTTTGTGCAATCGATTACAGATAGATGACAATTGATTAAAATAGAGAACTTATGCACTGAAGAAGTTTCTAACGTTAGAAACAATCTTCCTATCTCTACATGATGATGCATGATGTACACATAGATAGATTAAGACTAAAATCAACAATCAATACAAATGCCACTCAATGAGTTAGGCATGTAAAAAGACAAAACTCTTCAAAGCTTGATTTCATGCTGCTCCCCCTATCTCTAACAGTAAAGTATGAATCTAGATGAAAACTTAGGGGTACCAAGGATTGGTAGGAAGTGAATGAAAATACAATGAATAGACTAAATGTTTTCTTTCCTTTGAGTTACTTTTGAATATCTAGAAAAACCAATTTTCCTTGTTAGCCAAGCCCCATTACAAGCCAAGAAAGTCCTTAGTGATCCCTACATGCATTTGATGTGTTGATTAACTTGAGATGAAAGTCAAAGTTGAAATGTGGTCTTTTAAGTTGTGAATTGAGTAAACACTTACCTAAAGCTAAGTCAAAAGCTTAAGAGTGAAACACTTATTGTGAGGACAAATTGTTATGCCATTAAATTTGATTGTCATTTTTGTTGCATATTTCTAACCTTGCATTTGTTTTGGTTGAGCTAAAAGGTTGAATGTGGGCACCTTACTTACTTGATTGAAGCACATGAACAAAAAGAAAATTGAATGAAAGGGAATGCAAGAAAAGTGTGTATGTAACTTGTCATTGTGTATCCTTAGTCTTTAGTTTTAATTTGTCTTGTTTTTAAGTCTTAGTTTAATTTTGTTTTCGAGTCCTTAATTTCTTTAAGTAGTTTTTACTATTTTAGTTAGTGTTGGTTGAGGAGAAACAAGTTTCTAAGTTTGGAGTGTTAATAAACGTTAAATTTACCAGATTTTCATATGCATTTTGTGACATTTAGTTGGCATTTTAGTTAACTTTAAGGCTTGTTTTGAATCAAATTAGCTTTAAATTCAGTTTTTACTTTGGTAGAATTTTACGTTTTAGTTTTTTTTTTAATGATTTTTTTATAGTTTTTCAACGAAAACAATTCATTCTAGCAGAAGCTCGCTCAAGCGCCAGGAAATAGAGAGCAAAACTCAAAATTTGAATTGGCTTGCTTAAGTGAGAAATCTCCTGCTTAAGCACCAGAGCCCCAGAGGCCCAAAATCAGCAGAAAGTTATGGAAGCAGAAATTACGAAAATTGAAGATAAAAGCTAGGAAATCAAGATCAAGATATTTTTCAAGGGTAAATCAATTGAAGATAATTACATGAATCAATTAGAGATATTATTTTTTTGTAATTTCTTGTGATTATCTCCTTAATTAAACCTAGATACAATACTATTAATAGGAGGCTAGACATCTATTGCAACGGTGTAGAAGTCTTGAGCAGTTCTTAGAATTACATTTTAAATTTCCACGTACTAGATACCTTAATTATTCTATTAAACACCCTAGGTTTCATTGTATTGTTTTTATGAGTGCAATTCCTTCCACCTAGGAGAGGAAAGGATGAACCTTGTTTTGCTTTAATTCTATCAATTCAATACTTCATCTTGAGTTCTTTATTTGTTTCGTACTTAATGTTTTTATTTGATTGACCATCTTATAGATGAATTCAGCAATTGACTTGCACTTTGGCAAGCCTTGTTGAAACCCTAACATGAATCAAGTACTTAATTGGTATTATCTTTAAGGATAGAATAATCTTGGTTAAGCATCGCTAGTTCTCAACAATTAATGCTTATTTCCTGTGTCGTTATGTCCAAGGGATTGGCCATTAGGCAAGTATTTTAGAATCTGGGACCATGCGGGATTAGGGGTAGAATACATTAGTGAATTAGGGATGAGCAAGAGAGATGAGTTGAAATTTATGAAGTTACGGTGGATCGAGTGAATTCCATGTCCAAACCTAAACATTCATTCATCAAGATCAACGTCACCATCGAAGTCTAGTATTTCTATCTTTACTTAATTATTTTATCATCATTTAATTTTTATTGCATTTTATTTTATGTTATTTATTTTGTGACAATCACAAAAAAAATACAAAAACCTAGTTCTTAGTTAAATAATTACACAAATTCCCTCCTTTATCCCTCTGGGAGATGACCTAGACGAATGTTTAGTTACTACGTCATGATTAGGTTACAGTTGACTTATAAGTTGAATCTAACGTGAAACAAAACCCTAACAATTTGTTTAATAGATCACTTTATGGTTTGAAGTGCCACCTTTCAAACAACAAAGTTTAATAATTACAAGAAATCCCTCCTTTATTCCTCTGGGAGATGACCTAGACGATAGTTTAGTTACTACATCATGATTGGGTTACAGTTGACTTATAAGTTGAATCTAACGTGAAACAAAACCCTAACAAGTTGTTTAATAGATCACTTTATGGTTTGAAGTGCCACCTTTCAAGTTCTTTTCACATGTTTTCCTCTGTTTTATTCCTATATAATGTTGTGCCTTTTTCTTTTCATAGTAAAATTGGAACACTTACACTTGAAAGACTTATGATTCATCCTGATTTGTTATCATCTTAACCCAATAAAAGATTTTCTCATACCTAAAAAGTTGTTCAACATTACACGGATTTGATGAATTTGTATCCAACACATACATACTCTATAAAACAAATATGCGGTGATGGGTTTTGAGGGGTATATGATACAACACTAGAAATTGAAACTCCAAGTATGATAAGTAGGTCTGTAAGTCTGTTAAAGAAGCAAGGTGATACTATTGGAAAAGTCCAAGTATGATAAGTAGGCCCTTACTAAAATTACTCCTGACCCCTACCTGGAGAGGAAAAGTCCATCCTACCTCCATTTCAAATTTCTAATCCCTCATTCTTTCCGTTAATCCCTATGAACCCTTCCTGGCACCACTTCCTCTTTCTCCTTCCTTCTTCAGTTCCTTTCTCTCTTCCCCTTCTCCTCACCAATCCCAACGAACCCTTTTCTTATCTTTCCCCAACCAACTCCTCCTCCCCAACCCTTCCCTTCTCACTTCTTCGTGCAACCCATCCCTTCCCCAACCTTCTAGTAATTTTTTTGGGTTATGGTTTGCAATAGAATCACGATTTCATTGATTTTTTTTTTGTTTTAAAAAAACAATGGAATCTTGATTCTGATGTAGATTTCTCTACAATGGAATCGTGATTTCGTTACTATTTTTTTTAGGTTTTGAAGTACAAAAAATAGAATCACGATTCCATAATGGGTTTTGCCAAAAATCACATCGGAATCACGATTTTGTTTTGGTTATTAAAGTTTTTATAATTTTTTTTACTTTGGTATTGTTTTTAATAATTTTTTTGTTATTTTTTATTAACAATTTACTTGTTTTTCATTTAATTTCAAATGGATTCGACCAAACTTGCTTCATACGTGGCTGGATGTGATGACTCTCATAATGACCCAAGTCCCTCACATGAAAGAGATGACGCTGGAGAGAGGCATCAGAGGCTAGTGTTAGTCGGTGAAAATGACTATTTTTTGTGTCTAAAACTTGTATAAATTGTATCAAACTCTCCCAATTTATGGTTATTTTGTAATGTTATAAGTATTTTCTGCTAAGTATAGGTAATAAATACTTAGTATTTTCATTTTGTGTGTTTAATAATCATTTTCTCTCAATTTCAGGTTAATTAGGCTAGCTTTGGAAAAGGTTGCTTTCACCTTCTCGCTAAGCCAATCTGCTGCCTTAGCGAGCATCCGCTAAGTGCAACACTCTTGGGCTAAGCGCAAGGAAGAATCTAGAAGAAGATGAGCTGTACAGGTTCGCTAAGCGCACCGCTTCATCTCTCTAAGTGCACCGCTTCATTTCATCCGCTAAGCGCGAAAGGCGCGCTAAGCCAAAAATCACTAACGTGTGCTAAGCAGTCCATACGTGCGCTAAGCGCACGAGCACGAACAAGGCCACCTATTTAAGCCTGAACTCAGATTTTGTGAAGGGAGTTTGGACTGGGATTTAGAGCTTTGCATGTCTAGGGTTTCTAGAGAGAGAAAGGTCCAAGTTCCAGAGAGTTTTGAGAGATTTTGTTGTGTGAAGATCTGCAGAGATCAGAGCTTGAAGCAGGAGTCGGTTTGAGAGCTTGAGATGAGTTTGTGAGTGATTGTGAGATCCTAGAGGTGAAGGAGACATCCTCACCACTTGTATTTTTGCAATCTTTCATCTTGTTCTTCTCTTTTTGTTAAGAAGGCTTCCTGGTATGGAAAGCTAAATCCTCTGTTGGATCTTCCCTGTAGGTACCTGATGTAAATATATTTCTATCTATTTAATGATGTTTTGTGTGTTCTCTGCGCTATCTACTTTTCATTCTAGTATGCCTTTACCTTGATCACGTAGATGCATGATTTGTTAGGGTCATTCAACAGTGCAAACTGGTCTGCCTCTAAAGTCCTTGATAGTGCAGGGCTGAGTTGTCGTGCTTTCACGAGGAATCGGGGTGCGATAAGTTAGTTGAGTATGTGTGTCTTAATGCGGTCCTGATTGAGTTTAGTCTTACAAGAGGAATCTACGGACAATGCTTGATCAGGATTAGGCTAAACTATCACGAGGAATCGGGGTTTAGTATATCAGGAGACACCATAAGAACACATGAGCATTGTTAGATAGAGAATATCTTTTTAGCACCAGGTACCTATTAGGAAGACCAACGTGTTCTCTACTTGTTTTTACACATCATTTCTCTCGCGTGATTTTCTTTCTTTTTGCTCAGATAGTTTATACACTTGTTCATATTCACACTTATTTTTACACACTAGACGCCTATTTACTGAAATAGCTTACCAAATAACACAAGTTCCCCGAGTGTTCGATACATAGTTCTTACCGTTTTATACTACTTGTGCGATCTGGTGCACTTGCCGGAAGCTGAACAAGTTCTTGGCGCTGTTGCCGGGGAACTTCTTTTTATTTGGGAAGTTAGCTCATTTTTAGGTGTCTATTCTTTATTTTTTATTCTTTGATTGTTTTTGTGAATATTTGTTTCTAATTTCTATTTGTCTTTTCCTGTTTAACTGGATAACCGCTATTCTGTTAGTATTGTATATGCATAGATCTCCCACATGCAATTTAGTTCCTCTGGACTTAGAAATTGAAGCTACATTGCGACGGAACAGGGCCGAGAGGAGAAGGAAACTTCTACAAGACAGAACAGTTGCATCCATTCTTGAGGAGGAGACTCATTTCTCCGACTTATTATCACCTGATTCACCATCATCAAGGGAATCTGCCACTCAATTATGATGCAATCCTACCCCGCAAGGGCATTGGTTAGAAGACTCCAAGTAGATTGGGCTAGAGATCCAAGGAAAGGCCCTAGGGTTCTCATGAGCCTTAGGGTAGATTTCGAGCCCATGGGCTAAGTATGAGCCCGCTTATCTTTGTAAATATTAGAATAGGTTTTTCCTTCGTCAAGGCCTTGTATTTTGGCCATTCTAGTAGTATAGGGTTTTAGCCTTGTATTTCGGGGCATTTTGAGTTGTCTTTGTAATAAGGACTTTTTTTTATTTTCATGTTTTTTGTCATGGGGGTGAGCTTAGCTATTATAGGGGGTGTGTAGCTAAGCTCTAGCTTCTCATCTCAAGGAGGTGAGCTTAGCTATTAGAGAGGTATGTGTAGCTAAGCTCTAGCTTCTTTACGAACCTTCTTAAGGAAGCTTCTCAAGGAGGTGAGCTTAGTTATGAGAGGGGTGTGTGTAGCTAAGCTCTAGCTTCTCAAGGAAGTTTTCTCAAAGAAGCTTCTCAAGGAAGTTTTCTCAAGAAAGCTTCTCAAGGAAGCTACCTAGTCTATAAATAGAAGCATGTGTAACACTTGTTGTAACTTTGATGAATGAGAGTCTTGTGAGACACAACTCAAAGTTAAACTTCTCTCCCTTTTTCTTCCTTCAATTTCGTGCTCCCCACTCTCTCTTTCTCTCCCTCTTTCTTTTCCTCCATTGAAGCATCCTTTCCAAGCTTCTTATCCAAGGCTCATCTTGGTGGTGAAGCTCCTTCTTCCATGGCTTATTCCCTAGTGGATGGCGCCTCCTCTCACCTATTCTCCTTTGTCTTCCGCTGCATCTCCATGGTGGAAAATCACCATTGAAGGACCTCATTGAAGCTCAAAGATCCAGCCTCCATAGAAGCCCCACAAGCAAGCTTCCATCAAGTGGTATCAGAGCACAAGAGCTTCAAGTAGGTGCTCCTTAAACCTCCATTAATTTTTTGCTTTACCTTCTCTTCCATTGTTTTTTCTTCATTTTTCTACATGTATCTCCTCACATGTCTTGTTCTAAATTTTGTTAACATGATTCTTTAGAGTTTGCACCGATTAAACTTGCTATAGAAGTTAGATTTGATTTTCTATGGTTCAAATTTCTTGTTCTTGTTCTTGAACCATGAATTGTGTTGAGTTTAGGATCCTTTGAGTTTTGTCTTGTTATTTTTTGTGGCTGAAACCTAAACCATAAAATTCTTACAAAAATATTAAAGTAGAAGAAAACCTCAAAAACCTAGAGTGACTTGTTCACCTATTGTAGTTTTGTCATAGAAGTCATGTCTAGTCATGAAACTTGTCACATAAGATTGCTTATGTTGTGCTGAATTTTATTTTCTTGTTTCTTTGTCTAACTCATTTGTTCATGAGTGTATGAAATTCTTTTAGCCTATTATTTGATTTGAGTCAAATCTTTCATGTTAATTAGTCCTTAACATGTTCATGCAAAATTCTTAGAGAGTCTTTGATTGTGAACCTTTTCTTGAACTTTTAGGTTTCCTTATGATTGTGTCTATTGTGAATTTGAGTTTTGGTGATTGAATTGCTTGCTGAAATGTTGATCCTAAGTGAATATTGAACTCCTAAAACTGTGGTAAACAATCCTAGTGAGTTCAACATACATAGGAAGGTTGAAAGTAAGCCCAAGGCAATCAATATACCATGCTTAAAGAAACAAATCGCTGGTGCTGGCAGCTTGGACATACAAACTTGTAAAAATTACTGAGAATTGGTTACTTCGAATTTTGAGCTGAAATTTTTACTGAATTTTCTATACATCTGGAAAAAAGTTATAAAAAAAGAAACAAGTGATTTGGATAAAAGGAAAAAATACGAAAAACCACACAGGTTGGCAGGAAAATCAGTATCCAGAAAAAAACGGGTGAAAGGGAAGTGTGCTTGTTGTTTTGGCTCAAAATTTATTCTATAATTGGAAATTTCAATTCAAAATTAGTGTGAAGACAAGTGCCAAAGCTAGAGTTTTGTTGAGTCTTTTTTTTTCAGTTTTTTTTTACTCTACTCTAGAGCCATTCTAAGTTTCTCTTTGAGTCCTAGCTTGCTTCTATGTCCTTTTCATTGCTTTAATTGTTGAATAATCCTTGAAAAATTGTCTTGTTAAAACTCCATTGGTTTAGCCTTCATTTTATTTTTTTTTGTCTTTGGTTATTGCTTGTCTCTTTGTTTCCTTGTTTGTGGGTTGCCATATAGGAATTGGAAGGAGGATTGGTGCCATCCCTTGAAGAATTTGAGTCCAGAAGTAAGGGGCCAACCACCTTAAGAGCTATTGGACTAAGAAGCACTCCAAATTGAGTGAATCACCAAAGAGAGAACAACCACCAAAATTGAGGACCGTTTTGTAATTTTGTAATTTGCAATTTACTTACCTTCATTGCTTTCAAGTTTTTGTAACAAAAAGGCCTTTCATTGGAAGTGTGTTGGGAGCCTCCAATAGGTTACCAAACTTCCATTTGTGTGTAATAATTTTAGGCAATTTTTACTTAGGATAGTGAGTGTTTTGTTGGGAACCTTGAATGTGGTCATCCAAACACTCTTAGGATTCACCTAGTTTACATTTCTTGCTTACTTTCATAGCTTATTTCTTTTACCTTCCATTGTCAAACCGCCTAGATAGCTTGCATTTTACCAATTAGTTTATTTACCTTATCTTTCACACCTCTTTTAGTGTTTATTTGGATAGTTTCAACCATAGTTTCTTTTACCTTTTCTTTTCAAACCTCCAACAAGAAAGAACCACAAATTAGGAACCAACATGAGTCATCATTCATCTAGTGTTAATGGCGAGGGTACTAGTCATAAAGACCCTTTATCTAGAATCTTAGATGAGTTGAGTTCCCTCAAGTTATGGAAAGAAAAACAAGAGAGAAAAGAAAAAGGAAAAAAAAGAGTGGAAGAAATAAGTCAAGATGAAAGAAAGAAAATAAGAGAGGAAGAAAGAAGAAAAATAATGAAAGAAATGAAAAGAGAAAAACATGCCTCCTATAGTAGTCATAACTCTTGCAAGAGCCTAAGTGAAGAACTTCGTGACTATTACGAAGGAAGGCATAGGTCACATCTTAGAACTCACTCCCATAGAAGAGAAAAGGAAAGAAAGCCTCAAGAGGCTAACATTAACCTCTCATACTTCCATGGGAAGGACAATGTAGAGGCTAACTTAGATTGGGAAATAAGGGTAGAGCAACAACTTAAAAAGAAGTCTACTTCAAAATCTTATGGCTCTCACTCTTATCCAAAGAAAGACCAAGGTCAAGGCATCTTAGGGGTGACACCTTCTAAGCCCAAAGATGATAAGGGGAAGGCAATAGAAAAGCAAGCCCCTAAGGCTAGTATGCAAGAGAAAACTAGCTCTATAAAGTGCTTTAAATGTCTTGGAAGAGGACACATTACTTCTCAATGCCCCATCACAAAAACCATGATTATGAGGGGCCAAGACATTTATAGTAGCCAAGATGAGGCTACTACTTCACCTTCCTCTAGTGAAAGTGAAGAAGCAAAATGGGAAGAATCTAGTGAAGAAATCTACCCCCAAGAAGATGGACAACCATTAGTGGTTAAAGAGAAGTGTAAGGAGGTAAGTGTCTCCTCCAAGAGGTTAGCTAAGAAGGAAACTCATTTTACAATAAAGACAAACATTAAAGAAACTTTTCCTCTTAGACAACCTCCACATTTTCTCTTTTGTAAAAAGACACTTGCTAGCATTGCCACACCTCTTGGGCTTGGGTTTATTCCTCAAGTAAAGAAGTTGTTGGATGAGGGTTTGGTTCGCAAGAGCTTAAATCCTTGTGCTTTTTTGGTGCCCAAAATAGGTATTATTAGGCACCAAGTCCCTAAAATAGGTGGTATGATGAATGTTTTGAGTGGTGCAACCCTCTTTTGTAAAATCACTCGTACACCTAACATGTTCATGGTGTGTGTACATAGGGACCCATTAGGTAGGTTTGTTCTTATTTTTAGTTTCAATACAAACTTAGGTACTCATATGGGACACCTTAGGTTTGTAAACCTTTTTGTAGGAATAATCAATATGAAAATACAGAAAAAGGTATGTTTTATTGCATTACTTTTCTTAATTTTTCAAATAGTGATCAACGGGTTCCCATGAACCCTAAGAGAATAAAGGTCATTCCTGAGTGGCTCACTCCACCAAGTATAAGAAAAATTTGGGGCTTCCATGACTTAACAAACTTTTACAAAAGGTTTGTCCCATATTTTTCTATACTTGTAGCACCACTCATTGAGTTGGTGAGAAACCATGTTCCTTCATGGGAAGATGCCCAGGAAATGGGTTTTCAGACCTTACCTTACTTCAACATACCAAACACCACTAATACATGTCTTTTTGTTCTTTTTACAGGTGTTGAGGGAAGGAGCCCAGAGTATGAAGAACCTCGGGATTTGAGGTCAAATCCTTTCCAAGGTGGAGGGAATGATGCAATCCTACCCCGCAAGGGCATTGGTTAGAAGACTCCAAGTAGATTGGGCTAGAGATCCAAGGAAAGGCCCTAGGGTTCTCATGAGCCTTATGGTAGATTTCGAGCCCATGGGCTAAGTATGAGCCCGCTTATCTTTGTAAATATTAGAATAGGTTTTTCCTTCGTCAAGGCCTTGTATTTTAGCCATTCTAGTAGTATAGGGTTTTAGCCTTGTATTTCGGGGCATTTTGAGTTGTCTTTGTAATAAGGACTTTTTTTTTTATTTTCATGTTTTTTGTCATGGAGGTGAGCTTAGCTATTATAGGGGGTGTGTAGCTAAGCTCTAGCTTCTCATCTCAAGGAGGTGAGCTTAGCTATCAGAGAGGTATGTGTAGCTAAGCTCTAGCTTCTTTACGAATCTTCTTAAGGAAGCTTCTCAAGGAGGTGAGCTTAGTTATGAGAGGGGTGTGTGTAGCTAAGCTCTAGCTTCTCAAGGAAGTTTTCTCAAAGAAGATTCTCAAGGAAGTTTTCTCAAGAAAGCTTCTCAAGGAAGCTACCTAGTCTATAAATAGAAGCATGTGTAACACTTGTTGTAACTTTGATGAATGAGAGTCTTGTGAGACACAACTCAAAGTTCAACTTCTCTCCCTTTTTCTTCCTTCAATTTCGTGTTCCCCACTCTCTCTTTCTCTCCCTCTTTCTTTTCCTCCATTGAAGCATCCTTTCCAAGCTTCTTATCCAAGGCTCATCTTGGTGGTGAAGCTCCTTCTTCCATGGCTTATTCCCTAGTGGATGGCGCCTCCTCTCACCTATTCTCCTCTGTCTTCCGCTGCATCTCCATGGTGGAAAATCACCATTGAAGGACCTCATTGAAGCTCAAAGATCCAGCCTCCATAGAAGCCCCACAAGCAAGCTTCCATCAAATTACCTGTAGCCATTACCATGGCAGAAGAGCATGACCAGAGGATTACCCTTGAGGATTATTCAAGTAGTTCAGTGCCATAATTTTTTACCAGCATTGCACGTCCTGAAGTGCAAGCTAACAACATCAACTATCCACATTCCTTAATTTATTTAGTACAGGGGAACTTATTTCAAGGATTACCTAATGAAGACCCTTATGCACACTTGGCAACGTTCATTGAAATATGTAACATTGTTAAGATTGTCGGCGTACCAGACGAAGCTATTAGGCTCAGCCTTTTCTCATTCTTATTGGCAGGAGAAGCCAAGAGGTGGCTCCACTCATTCAAGGGCAACAGTCTAAAAACCTGGGAAGAAGTTGTTGAAAAGTTCCTAAAGAAATACTTCTCAGAGTCCAAGACTGCAGAAGGGAAAGCTGCAAACTCTTCATTTCATCAATTTCCTGATGAATCTCTGAGTGAAGCATTGGAGAGATTCAGAGGCTTGTTAAGAAAAACTCCCACTCATGGGTTTTCCAAGCCAATCCAATTGAATATGTTTATAGATGGGTTGAGACCACAAACCAAGCAACTATTAGATGCTTCTGCAGGGGGAAAGATAAAACTAAAGATCCCGGAAGAAGCAATAGAGCTAATTGAGAACATGTCAGCGAGTGGTCATGCCATTCTACGAGATAGAACCCACCAACCCATGAAGAAAAGCTTGATAGAGCTATCATCACATGACGCGTTATTGGCACAGAACAAGTTGCTTTCTAAGCAACTGGAGATTTTAATAGAAACACTTGGTAAGCTGCCAACTAAGTTGTGTATGGGTTAACCTACACACTCTTCTGTTTTGCAGGTTACAGGTTGTACCATCTGTGGTGAGGCTCATGAAACAAGCCAATGTACTCCCACTGAAGAAAACACTCAAAAAATTCATTATATGGGAAATCAACAGCAACAAAGGTATACTCAAGGAGGATTTTCAGGCTTCCAGCAGGGTCCATATAATCAACAAGGACAGTGGAGGACACACCCTAGCAATCAGTTCAACAAAGACCAAAGTGGGCCTTCAAACATGCCAATCCAACAAGGACCTAGCATATTCCAGAGAACTACTAAGTTGGAGGAGACCTTGACTCAGTTTATGCAGGTAACAATGTCAAATCATAAAAGCACTGAGTCATCACTGAAGAACCTTGAGGTCCAAGTGGGACAACTGGCCAAGCAGATAGCTGACAAGTCATCCAACAGTTTTGTGGCAAATACAGAACAAAATCCTAAGGAGGAATGCAAAACTGTGATAACAAGGAGTAAAAGGTTTGTGGAGGTTGAGGATGAGGATAGTGTTGTGCATGAGAAGAAAATTGCTGACAAGAAAAGTACTGATAGCAAGAAAAATAAGGTGAGAGGTGAAAGTAATCAAGAAAAAGATGAACAAATAATGGTCAAGAATAAAGAATTGAAGGACCAAGAAAAAGAAAAAGAAATAGAAAATGAAAAAGAAGAAAAAAATAATAAGAATGCAAAGAAGAGTAGGAGTGAAAAAGCTGTTGATGAAAGTGTGGAAGTATTGTATCTTGTGGTACCTTCCAAGAAAGAAAAAGATCGTTATCTAGGGAGATTTTTAGATATTTTCAGGAAACTGGAAATAACCATGCCCTTCGGAGAAACTTTGCAGTAGATGCCACTCTATTCTAAATTTGTGAAAGATATGTTAACAAGGAAGCATAAATATATTCATTATGAAAACATCATAGTGGAAGGAAATTGCAGTGTTGTGATCCAGAAGATCCTTTCACCCAAGCATAAAGATCCTGGGAGTGTAACTATTCCTTGTTCAATTGGAGAAGTCAATGTGGGAAAAGCTCTTATTGACCTGGGAGCCAATATCAATTTGATGCCACTCTCCATGTGCAGAAGATTGGGAGAGTTGGAAATAATGCCTACTCGAATGACTTTACAATTAACTGACCGCTCCATTACCAGGCCATATGGAGTAATTAAAGATGTTTTGGTCAGAGTAAAACATTTTATCTTCCCGACAGACTTTGTGGTAATGGATATCTTTGAAGATACTGACATTCCTATAATATTGGGAAGGCCATTCATGTTGACTGCAAGCTGCATAGTTGATATGGGGAAGAGGAAGCTGGAGCTAGGTTTTGAAGATCAGAAAATTGATTTTAATTTGTTTGTTGAAGACAAGCCTGCTCCAGAACACAATGTTTGCTTACAGGTAATGGAAGGAGGTCAAGAGGTTCTGAAAGTAGGAACCAAAACATAAGATCACCCAGTGAGGTAAAAGCGTCAAGCTAATGACGTTAAAGAAGCGCTTCTTGGGAGGCAACCCAATTTTAAATTTTGTTATCTTTGTTTTTTTTTCATGCATTTAAATCATTTGGAACTTGCTATATAGTCTGTACATAGCAGTATATCAGCCAATCTTTGGATGTTTAACATAAGGGTTTCAATTTCTTGGAAAAAGGACTAAAAAATAACTCAGAAAAATATTTTTCTGAAAAACAGTCCTTTCGCTAAGCGCAAGCCTCGCGCTAAGTGCATCTCTGTTCATGCACTAAGCTGTGAGTCTCAAGCGCTTAGCGCCCAACCCTTACATCTGAGGCGGATTTGGTCTGCTAAGCTAGCCAAGGTTGAGCTAAGCTAACTTAAATTCAATCTGAATTTAGCTAAGCTTCAGCCTAATCGCTAAGTGACAGCTTATCTGTGCTATGCGTGACCTATTGTCGCCAAGCGCAATTCCTTACGGCCATAATTGAGGTCCATGACGCTAAGCGCCAGTCATGGCAGCTAAGCGAGATTCATTGCGGCAATATGAGCGCTAAGCGAGTCCCTCTCAGCTAAGCGCATGCTCCTCTGTACTTAAGATGCATCATTTTAGCTAAGTTGGCCAGAGCCTGGCTTAGCGAGAGTTGCAGCTTTTCTAATCTGCAGACCTTGCTAAGCGGACGTACCCTCGCGCTAAGCCGAGTTTGTGTTCAAAAAAAAAAACTGATTTTGAATTTGAAACGTCGGCTAAGCGCATGGGTCCGCTAAGCGAGCCTTGTTGAGAAACCAAACGTCTCTCTTGCTCGCTTAGCGCAGAGGTCTGCTAAGCGAAAGTATCGAAAAACTGCTTAAGTAAGTGTAATAGCAGTTACACTCATATTTGCCAAATTACGGAAACCTCGTCTCTGCATTCTCTCTCTCCAAAAATTTGCACATTTTGCATTTGTGCTTTCTTTGTGCATTTTCAACTTTGAAGCATCAACCATACACCATCCAAGTAAGTTCCATGATTCTCTTTCTCTTTTTCTTGTCTTATCTTTAGGGTAGAAGACTTCAACTGTAGCTTTAGATTTTTAGGGTTTTTATGTTTTGTTAGATTTAGTTTGAGATTAGATCTATATAGCTTGTATACTGGATTGAGTATGAGGCACACGTTGCATGTCTGATATGCCTTTTAGAGGCTTGCATGAAAACAAGATGTGTTTTCTGGAAAACGCGATGAACTCACTAAGCGAGCATCCTATGCTAAGCGAGTTCATCAGTACTCATTGTATGTAGGCGTTATCTGAAGAACTCGCGAAGCACGCTTACCACGCTAAGCAAGTTCATCTTTTGAGGATGAACACTCATCCTCTTGCTGAACTACCTGTGGCTAAGCGAGGCTGAATCGATAAGCCCAGGTAACTTAAATCATTTTTTTTGTTGATGGCCGCGCGCTAAGCCGAGCTTTCCTTGGCCAAGCGCGATTGGTTGCGGCATCCTCTGAGCTAAGCAAGCTTCACTCGCTAAGCTCCCAACACTTAGTAGAATTTCTGAAGAGTTGGTGCTGCTAAGCGGAGCCTTTAAGGAGCTTAGCGCAAATCCTTGCAGCACATGTTCAGCTTAGCGGGCGCTTTCCCGCTAAGCCAATTCTGCAGAATCTTAAAATTCTGCAACTTCCGCTAAGCGGCTCCATATGTCGCTAAGCGATAATGTTTTTTTTTATAAATTCTAGCTAAGCAGACCATGTCTCACTAAGCGGCCAGTGTCTTTTTCAATTTTATTTTTCAGTTTTTAAAATTTGAATAACTGTGTCCTAATTAATTGTTTGGTTCCTCTGTCTACAGATGGCTTCTAGAAAGAGAAAGAGCATTGGTACAAGGCTCATATCTCAGTATGACACAAGGAGATTCTCTTCATTAGATGCTTGGACCAGATACACTGATAATGTTCTGGGAAGAAACATTTTACCTGAGAGGAAAGTAGAGCTATATCACACTGAGCTAGATGACTTTAAGGCCGAGCTGGAGAGGCGTAATTTCCATAAATGCCTCACCAATTTAGCCGATGGGAGCATAGACTTGGCTTTGGTGAAAGAGTTCTATGCAAATTTATACAGTTCTGAGGACCATCCACCAAAGCAGTTCAGAGTCAGGGGTCATTTGGTGAAAATTGATGCTGCCAGTCTCAACACATTCCTGGAGACACCTGTGGTATTAGCTGAGGGAGAGACTCTACCCGCCTACTCCAGATACTGCAGGTTGCCTACAGACTTCAGAGAAATAGAGGCTGCCTTAAGCATACCTGGTCGAGGGTTCATTTTGAACTCTGAGGGCCAACCTAGAAATAGAGGCTGCCTTAAGCATACTTCAGACAAATCATTTTACTACAGAGTTTACAGATGATGGCACCTCCAAACTCTATTCCTACAGTAGAGCAGTTTAATGAGATGGTAGCCTGGCCCGGGACTGAACCTTCTCTTCATAAGGAAGACGAAGGTCCCACAGCCCAGGTACCTCAGCATATGGAGGATGAGTCATTTGAGGCCACCATCCTAGAGCCATTTGATATAGGAGAAGAGGCAGAGGAGACACAGGTGAGACAGGTAGCTGCTACCACTCCTGAGTGATCCCTTGAGGCTACTTCAGAGCCTTTTACACCAGTGGTAAACCTACCCTCACCTCAACCTGCACCAGACCCCTCCACTCCTCTTCTACAGATGCCAGAGGACCCAACTACACCAGTCCTAGTTGTGGACACTTCTCCTCCCACTACTCCAGTGCTTCAGCTGACAGATGAGGAGGATGGTCAGACACAGGACACATAGGATCGGTCACAGGAATTTTGATTCCTGATGTTACTTTTTTCTTTTTGATTTATTATTATTATAATTTTGGTTTTCGTACAGTATTTCCTTTATGTCTACATATACTGCTAGTTTTATTTATGGGTAATTAGTTTGCTCATCCTGAAGCATTTTGAACAGTTTGACTTATTTTTGATGACATGGCAGTGAAACACTTTTATCTTTTTGTAAAAAATGGATGTATGTTTTCATTTTGAATCGAGTGCATGATTGTGATGGAGTTTGTGTTTCCTTTCATGAGTTTGCGCAAATCTGTATGTTAGACAAAGAAAGAACAAGAATGTGAACTTGCAATTAGAATTGTCAGTCAGTAGACAGATTGATTGAGAAAGAAAAGCTTTAACCAAAACCGGTGAGAGTGTGAACTTTAGAGGGATGATTACGTCAGGCATTAGGCATAACTCTGCCATGTCAGCAAAAACATAATCTCTGTCTCCTTTAATGGCCGTCATCCTCTCCTCTATATGATCAAATCTCCCCCTTTCCACTATAGCAGGAGGGACTCTTCCCACCGCAAAATGCAAAGGTTGTGGTTGTCGGCGAAACTGAGTTCCTTCCAAAGTGTTTGGTAGGGGTATGCTGCAAAATTCCTGCCCCTCAGTGGCATATCCGAGGTAAGGTTCGAAATCAGCTAGATTGTCGTCTCGGGGAACTTCATGTGTCCCCCATGGGTTGAGAGACATATGCATGATCAGATTAGGGTTGTTGGCTCTCAATGAGTCAATGAGTATGGGAGGGGAGTTATTGACATTCTCATCGGGAGCAGGTGCAACATTGGGTGGTGTATAGTTGGGAGGCAAGCCATATGGTAGGAAGGAATGCTTGTTCTGAACTTGCACAAAATGGGGGCCGCCTGCACTTCCCAAATCTTTTCCTCCCTAATCTACCATATTCGAGGCTGGATGATTTATTCGATTGAGGCCAAATGGGTGAGTCGGGTCCACTTTTGTGGCGGTACTTGTGGCAACAACTGTAGCCACATTGACCTCCATCATTTTTTCATACTCATCATGGCTTCTATCATTGTGGCCATTTGCTCTTTCATGGCCTCCATGTCGGCCTTCATCTGCTCTTGCACCTCCTCTATTTCACTCATTACTCTACCTCTGGCACGCGTTCGGTAAGGGTGTTGTAAAGCGCGTTCTTTCCTTTTGATTACAATGATTACAGTTATGATTTCAAGGAAAGAATGCGATGAGCGATGCCACCAATGTGAAAAGAAAAAAAAAGCATGGATGTATGTGAATGATGCATTGTCGAAGTATTGCAAATTTACACAGGCCACTCAGTAGAACATAGGGTTGAATCAATTCAGATTTTCATTTAAACAACATTGTTCGTCACATATTGTCAAAGTGAAACTGGAAATAAAACGTGGACGTCAACAGTCCTTAATTTTGTAAATTATTTAGCGCAATCATGTGTTGGTAGTAGACAAAGAAGCGATGTAACTCGATCCATCTTCTGCCCCAACTTTTGCAAGCTGGTTACTTCCATACTTGACCTTGACTTGATGATCCTTTCCTTAAAAGCATGTGCTTGGTTCAACCCCATAATCCAAGGAATAGAAATTTTGATCGCCAATACTTTGACAACATATCATAGAGATGAATGACTAAGGCATACATATGCTATGCATGACACATGTAATTATGAGATAGACATGAGACGCCCAAAGAATCACCATTTCCTAGTTAACCATGCATTTGGTACCATGTTCACATGATTTTCAATCTTTTTTTATTTTAGAGAAATGAGTGTATAATCCCAACATGGTTGGTTTATAGCCATCATCATGGTACCCAACACATGTAACTAAGAATGTGGTGTAAACTTTCTTTTGCTTTTCTTTTTTTTTTTGTTTTGTTTTTTTTTTTTTGCAAAGGAAAATGCAAGGATCATAACATGCAAACTGTGAAAATAGAATGTATGCAGTTCGCAGAACACAAGCATGCTAAACGAAGATGTATGATAATGCAATGGCTCATGCAAATGCAATGCATAGATATGACAAATGATAAATGCAGGAATAATATGTCCATTATGATGCCATGAAGAGATGCATGATGCAATCAAGGAACAAGCTAGAGTGAGTTCGCTATGTGCCCCTAATTCAGGAATGTAATGGAAAGGATCCAAAAGTCCCCTTCTAGTGACAACTCCCTAGGGTGGTTTCATGTAACTTTACTGGCTTCTAGAGATATCATCCTCTTAGGTAATACATTGTGGAGATAGGGACTATCAATGACAATGCATCACTAAAAGAGGAAAACTCTAGATGAGGCTTCACTGTTATCAAGCTAGTCGAAGACCCAGCATGACCACAGATCGACCTCCACACCTTATGGCTCACATAGACCCGAGTATAGGGCCTAATATCTCAATGTGTGTGTAAGGTGTAGGTGCCATGTGTGCATAGAAAAAATATTTCTAACTATGAATGTAATCCATAGACAAACACACACCAAACACAACAACATAGCAAAGGTTATATACAAATATGGACAAAACAAAAGAGAAGAGGGATATTAAATAAAGAAGAAGCCGTGATAAAATCATTACACACTAATTGAATGGCCTAACTCTCTAACAAGTCCCTAGTGGAGTCACTAACTATCGCAACCTACCCTTATGTGGGGGTGCGAAAAGGCCAAAATAGATGGGCCAAAGCGTTTGTCTCCAAGGGAGAAAATGAGCGGAGTCACCACCAACGTTTATTCGAGGGAAAACGCTAGAAAACCCAAAAAGGGGTCAACGGGTTTTGAAAATGAGGCTTCGGGAGTTGTTTATGCATGGGGAAGGTATTAGCACCCCACGCGCCCATCACAAGGGACGACAGCCTTTGATCGAGTGTGCAAAACATGACTTCAAAATTATGTATTTTCCCTTTTTATGTTTTTTATTTTTTTTGCCTTTTTATATTTATTTTTTTGGGCCGACAAGGGTGTTGCCCTTGCTCCTACGTATCCTCAGGTGTGATGAGGAATTCAGACCTACGTAGTTCTTTAAGTCTAAAAGTTTGTGTGTTACATTGATTTTATGTTTTTTGAAAGATTGGTTTTAATTGCAAACAAAAGTCGTTTAAGGCATTGGACCTTAAAACAATGTTTTAAATTTTGAAAAGTGGAGAGAATCATTAAGGCATTGGACCTTGAAATGATATCAAGCGATATTTGATGAAATGAAGAAGTTTATGAGTTGGTTTTATTTTGATTTTGCTTATTAACCTTCAATCTCGTTTTCAAGATAACTTGCGGCACCAATGATCGGTTAAAACTTACTTTACAAAAGAAAAACAATTACCGATGATAGGAGAAGGAGATGAAGATGCACAAAACAACAAAGGGGGACCCCTAAGGGTACATAGATCACATTCAAATTCTTAAAAGCAAACACTAACCGAATGACAAACAAAGAACACCGAACAAAGAACGATGTAGAAATCGATTGCAGTCGCGATTCAACAATGATTTAGCTTCTTTTCCCTTCTTCCTTCTTCTTTTCTCCTCTTTCTCTCCAATCCTTCACCTCTGGACCTCAGAACCCCCGTCTCAACCCTTCTTCACACCTATTATAGCAAAACAAGGCATTTGGGACTAAGGTAGCCCACCCAAGCGAGCTAGAGCTCACCCAGGCGAGCTGTTACTTACTCCTGAAGTAACTCTGCTCGCCCAAGCGAGCTGGTTACTTCACCATGAAGTTATTTGGTGGCCCAGGCGAGGCTCGCCTGGGCGAGCCAGGGTTCAGAAAAAGCCTTAAAATGACCTTTTTGCCCTCCCTTTTGGGTTTTTTCGCATTCTTTATCAAAACATAGAATGATCATCTGTTTCACATTATAACTAGCGTTCAACACCGTAAGTCGACTAGCAAGGATCAAAAGATCAACAAATGATAGTCCCCAAATGCAATTAAGGTATGACATAAGGGAAGGGTGCAGGTGTCTTTGTTGTAAAGGGTTGGAAGCCTCGGGGCCTCTGAGTGGTAATGTCCCTGATGAAGTGAATCACCAAAGGCTTAGGCTTACTCGGGTTTCTGTCACCCAACTGCATGCATACCTCCCCTTCCTCCTTCTTTGCACTGCAAATTTCAATTTTCCCCCTGTTTATCATTCCCTATAGCAGCTCCTCAGCTATTGGGCATGTTTCCACATCATGCGACACCCCTGGATGCATTAAGCACGGATCTCCTTTGTCACTGTCAAGGTCAATTACACTGGCTTTGCACAATGCTTCTAATATGAACCTCTTGGAAGTCAACACATCCCCTATCTGCTTCATCCCTTGAGACTCTCATTCTTCCACTGCGTTCACCACCGAGCCTCTATGGTTGGCAAGTGGATTAGTCCTCACATTCGGACTATCTTCTTGAAATGTTAATCATCCAGCATCAATCATGCTTTGTACCTTGTGCTTGAGGGCTACACACTGCTCTCCCTCTCTCCCGCTTCCCTTTCAATCTACAGAGCCGATACCTTTGCCTGTTCATCTTCCAGCATCTGCCCATGACTAGCAGCCAAGTCCACCTTCTCCTTATATTGATCAATGATTATCAACATATTCTCTTCTATTTTGCTCAATTGTTCCATCAAACTTCTCTTCAACCTCTGACAAGCTTTTAACTTATTCTCTAACACCATGCTTTCCATCCTTGATTCGTCCCTCTCGGCCTTTCTAAGCTTGATCTCGTTACTGCTGCCCCACAGAGCCCCTCGGAACTTGTTCCTGCTCCATTCTTCATTTCGGGCCCTTTTTGTTTCTCGCTCTAACGCTTCAACTGTGGTCATGTTGATATCCTTCAATTCATCACACTCTTTTTTGACCCTAGTGACTTTCGTCTTCAGCTTCTCTTTCACCACTCTTGTCTTTTTGAGTTGTACTTTCAAAGCTTGCACTTCTTCACTTTCCTTAGGAATTTCAGCCTTTTTCCCACTTAGACATTTTAGCTTTGGGAGCCAAGTCATCCCTTGCGTTCTAGACTTCAACCACTTGTGATAGCCGCCGATGACGCCATTGCTACTTCCCCTAAGCTCCTTATCTTTTCTTCCCACTCTATTCCACGATTTACGAATTTTCTGAAGTATCTTCGCATTAGCTTCAGTGAAACTTCGCGCAATGAAAGGCGCGATGATTTCCTCTGACGGTGCACCTCTCATAAGGTATCCTAACTGTCTTATGGCCAGTATGGGATTATAATTAATACAACCCCTCATCCCCATCAAAGGGACATTTAGGAATCCTTCACATGAACATAACACTCCTGCCTCTCCTTCTTTCCACTATGGGAACCAACTGATGGACGTTCCCGTCATGCCTGCCACGAGTTCTTCCCAATTTGCTTTGCCGTTTCCGGAGCACATGTGGTGACCTTGTAGGGGACAGACAGATCTACCTTCATGATTAAAAACGTGGGATACCAACAATACATAAAGAGCTGGCGTACAATAGACAATTCTTGCACTGCTCTTCTCACATCTCCAGTCAAACGTATCATATGTATCCCCCAAAACAGCGATGACCGGGCTTTTTTTGCTGTGGTGATAAGCAAGAAAGGCATTGATGGCCACTAGATCCACCAACCTATATACATTCGAGAATAGTACTATCGCAAACACTAGCAGAGCTAATACGTCGATGAATACTGCCCATTCTCCTTGGCTGGCCAGAGCTTCCGCCTTCTCCTCCAAGCACTTCCTTGGTATCCCTACCACTCCATTCCTTTTTTGCTTCACTCGGTCTAGCTCTTGACCACTTTTGCTATTTTTGCCATAGAAGGAAAGAATCTAGAAAAAAGGTATGGCTTCCTCCCCCCTAGCGGGCATCCTAAGATCCCTTTGAACTCCTCTATGGTTGGTGCTAACTGAAAGTCCCCAAAAGTGAAGCATCTGAGTGATTGGTCTTAATATTGAGTAAGAGATGTGATGGCTTCAACGAATACTTCTATCATTTCCAGATCCCAGATCTTCCCATATACCTTGCTGAAGGCTTGACGGCGAACTTGATCCATCCGCTGCCCTAGTTTTCGCATGCTGACTAGCTCTAGATTCTTGACTTTGACATGATATAACCTCTTTTTAAATGATGACGCTTGGTCCGACCCCATGTTTATGAGAATGAAAATTCTGATGACCAATACTTCAACTCTCTATCATAGAGGAGATATGATGAATGCATCAGGGCATGGTTAGGCTATGCATGACAAATGTATTTATCAAACGATGCAAGATGCCCGAAAGACCATCTTTTCTTATAAACAATGCATTAGGCATCATGGTTTGTTTGTAGTTATAATCATAGTACACAATGCATGCAACTAACAAAGCGGTGCAGACTTTCACGCTTCTTTGTGACTTTGACGACAAAAAGAATGCAAGGCATGAGTCACGACATGGAGGAAGCATACATGAGTGAACATAATGACTAATGGCAACAGAAGGTATATGGTTGGTAGCACAAAGAAACATGCTAGACGAATGAGCATGATAACATAATGACTTAATGCAAAATGCCGCGTGTGAACAAAATAAAAATGGTAAACACAGGAATGATGTATACTATTATGATGTATAAAGATATGCATGACTAGATCAAGGTAACAAGACATAGTGAGTTTGTTTCGTGTCCCTAGTTTAGGATCCTAATGGAGGGGATCAAAAGTTCGCTATCCGGTGATAATTCCCAAGGGTACTTGTATGTAACTTTCGAGGTTTCTAGAGATATCATCCTCTTTGATAACAATATTGTGGTGGTAGGGACTACCAGCGACAACATATCATCAATAGAGGAAAACTCTAGATGAGGCTTCACTATTATCAAGCGAGTCGGAGACCCAGCATAACCACAGATCGACCTCTACTCCCTATGTATCACCTAGACCCAGGTATAGGGCCTAATACCTCAATGTGTGTGCGAAGGTGTAGGTGCCATGTGTGCATAGAACGAACAAATATTTATAACTACGAATGTAATAGATAGATAGACACACAAAACACAATAGCACAACAAAGGTTATATACAAATATGAACAAAATAAAAGGTAGAAGGGAAAAAGGGAACATAAATAAAGAAGAAGTCATGATAAAAAAAACATCACACACTGATTGAATGGCCTAACTCTCTAGTAGTTCCCCAGTGGAGTCGCCATTTGTCGCAACCTACCCTACGGTGAGAGGGTGAGGCAAAATGAAAGGGCGTCTTCCAAAAAGGAGAACATGCAGGAGTCGCCACCAACGTTTATTCGAAGAAAACGTTAGAAAAACCAAAAAGAAAGGTCTGCGAATTTTCAAAATAAGGGTTCGGGAGTTGTTTACGCATGGGGAAGGTATTAGCACCCCGTAATAGTACGAGTTGGTATTAGCTTATTTTTTTCATTGTATAAAATAGTCATACCACCGTTTTTGGGAACTACTTGTATTGGACTTACACACTGGCTATCAGAAATAGGATATATCATTCCAGCCTCTAATAGCTTGACTGCCTCCTTTCTTACCACTTCTTTCATGGTTGGATTAAGGCATCTTTGTGGCTGAGCTACAAGTTTATAATCCTCTTTCATTAAAATTCTATGCATACAATAAGAAGGACTAATACCTATGAGGTCTGATAAGGTCCAGCCAATTGCTCCTATGTTGTCTTGCATAATTTTCACCAGTCTCTTTTCTTCTTCTTCAGAGAGATTTGAATTGATGATGACTGGTTTCTATGAATCACCTACAAGAAAAACATATTTCAAGTGTGGAGGTAAGGCTTTCAGCTCTATTGCTGCTTCCTTCGACTTCTCTTCTTTTATTTCTTCAAAGAGAAATTAGTGGTAAGGAATTTCTCTAAAGGCATTTAGTTATTAGAGACATTCTGAATTACTCTTTGCTTCAACTTCATTCATTTCCTCAAACGCTTCAGTCAACATTTTCTCTAACCCATCTTTTCTTTGAATATACTTTCTAGAGTAGAAAATTACCTCAATCAAGACATCCATTTGAAAACACTCCCCTTTACCTTTTGGGTGCTTCATGGCTTTGAAGACATTAAATTGCACTTCATCACCTTGGACTCTGACAGTGAGTTTTCCATCGTCAACATCAATCATTAATCTTTGGTAGTCTTCATGAAAGGTCTGCCAAGAATTAATGAAACTTCATTGTCTTCATCCATGTCCATCACCACGAAGTCGACTGGAAAGAGAAATTTGTCGACTTCCACTAACACATATTCAATAATACCATAAGGATGCTTGATAGTTCTGTCATCTAGTTTCAATTTTTCCAATGCATTTAATCATGGATAAAGGCATGAGGTTGATGCTTGCACCTAAATCAAGAATTGCTCTACCCACCGATAATCTCCCAATAGTCACAGGAATTGTGAAACTACTAGGATCTCGTGATTTTTCTTGAATGGATTTTTGGACGATTGTACTGCATCATGCTTCCAGCTCTACTATTTCATCATTTGTGATTCTCCTTTTCTTTGTAAGCAATTCTTTCATGAATTTGGCATATGTTGGCATTTGCTCTAATGCTTCTGAAAAAGGAATGTTAATCTGCAGTTTTTTAAAGATGTCTAAAAAATGTAAGTACTGCTTTTCCTTATCATTTTTTGATGGAGCATATGGATAAGGAAGTGTGGAAGCAATGCCTTCCAAGATTATTTTGATGATGCCAAAGAATCAAGAGTTAAGCAAATTTCAAAGATTCAAGAACCAAGTTTCAAGAATCAAGATTCAAGATTCAAGATTCAAAATTCAAGAATCAAGTTTCAAGAATCAGGATTCAAGAATCAAGAGAAGACTCAATCAAGATAAGTATTAAAAAGTTTTTCAAAACATTGAGTAGCACAAGAATTTTTTCACAAAATCTTTTACCAAAGAGTTTTACTCTCTGGTAATCGATTACCAGAAGGTAGTAATCGATTACCAGTAGCCAGCATTGTTTTCAAAACTGATTTACAAAGTTGTAATCGATTACCATGATCATGTAATCGATTACCAATGTTTTAAAATGTTAGATTTCAAATTTTAAAAGTCACAACTAGTGATAAAACATTTTTAAATCATTTTAAACTTATGTAATCGATTACACAATACTTGTAATCGATTACCAAAGTTTCTAAACGTTTTGATTTTCAAAATTTAAACATGAAGAGTCACATCTGTTGATGTGCAATTGAGTACACCTTGATGATAATCGATTACCAGTGACTGATTTCGAAAAAATAAATTTCCAAAAGTCACAATTCTTAAAGTGACTTGTTTCTGAAGATTTTTTCAAAAGTCACAAATTTTTAAGTGACTAGTTTTCAAAAGAGTCATTATTGTTAAAAGGTGACTAGTTTTAAAGAAATTGCCAAGAGTCACAAACTTTAACTTGAGTCATCAAGAGATTATAAATATGTGACCATGACATGAATTTTAAAAAACAATCTTTCAACAAGTTTCATAACAAGTTTTTTACAAAACTTTCTGATTCATTTCTCTTCATTTTTCTAAAAGTTTTTGTTCAATCCTTTCTCTTTCAAGAAAAGATCTTTGATAAAAAAAACTTGTGTTATTCTTCTTCATTCACTTTTCCCTTTGCCAAAAGAATAGAAGGACTAACCGCCTGAATTCTTTTGTGTCTCCCTTCTCTCTTTCCAAGATAATTCAAAGGACTAATCGCCTAAGAATTCTTTTGATTCTTCCCTTCCCTTTTAACAAAAGATCTCAAAGGATTAACCGCCTGAGATATCTTTTGTTTCCCCTTACAAAGATTCAAAGGACTAACCGTCTGAGAATTCTTTGTCCCAACACATTGGAGGTTACATCCTTTGTGGTACAAGTAGATGGTACATCTACTTGGGGGTTGTTATACTGAGAACAAGAGAGGGTACATCTCTTGTGGATCAGTTCAAGTGGAGGGTACATCCACTTAGTTATTCAAAGAGAACAAGGGAGGGTACATCCCTTGTGGATCTTTGGCTTGTAAAGGATTTTACAAGGTTGAAAGAAATCTCAAGAACCGGTTGGTTGCTTGGGGACTGGACATAGGCACGGGTTGTGGCCGAACCAATATAAATATTGTGTTTGTCTTCTTCTTCCCTACACTTTTTAATTTTCGTTGTGCTCTTTTATTTTCGCTTTACTTTTGTCTAAGTTATTGTCTTTGTTCTTTACATCCTCACAACTTAGTAGTAAAGCCTAATTGAATCTAGTAACATTAAGAAGGTTAAATTTTTAATTAGCCAAGACACATTAATAATTAATTCAACCCCCCCCCCTTCTTAATTATTCTGAGGCCACTTGATCCAACGGGAAGATGTTGAATTGGCAGATGATCTCGTATAGCTTTGCCTTTGCTAGATGTTGTTTTCTTCAATTTCTACTTCTCCACTTCACTCATTTCCTTTTCCTCCTCTTTAGCTAATACTTCATTTTTTTGCTCTTTTTCAACTACTTCTTTTTCATCACTCATTTTTACAACTCCTTCTTTTGTCTTTTTCTCACAAAACTCACTTCCATCCTTCAAACCAACCATTGTCCCCCTCCTAGTTGTAATTTCCTTTCGTTGTTCACTTGGGTTGACCTCTGTGGTTGTTGAGAAGGATCCACTGCCGTGCTCAGACATTTGTTTCTCCAGTTGTCCCACCTGAACTTCTAGATTTTTATATGTAAAACTTAACCTTTCGGTTTAAGATGGATACCTGCATAAATTGTGTCGCAACCTACCCTTCAACAGGAGGGCGACGCGAGACTCACGGGTGCGTCTTCCAAGAAAGGAAAATGCGCAGAGTTGCCACCAACGTTTATTCAAGGAAAACGTCGGAAAAACTGGAAAAGACGTGGTCTACGAACTTTAAGTGTGAAAGGTTCGGGAGTTGTATTTACACATGGGGAAGGTATTAGCACCCCATGCATCTGTCACAAGGGACGGCAGCCTTTAATCAAGTGTGCAAATATGACTTCAATTTGTTTTATTTTCCCTTTTACGTTTTTTGTGTTTTTTATGCCTTTTATATTTTTTATATTTTTGGGGTCGACAAGGGTGTTTCCCTTGCTCCTACATATTCCCTAATTGTGATAAGGAAATCAGACCTACGTAGTTCTTTGGGAACTAAACGTTTGGTTAAGTTGTTTTTATCCTTTTTCGCAAGATATATATTTTGATTGAACAAAAAAAGGTCGTTTTAAGGCGTTGGACCATTAAACGATCTTTCGATTCTTTTGAGACGAGAGAAAACATTAAGGCATTGGACCATTAATGATTTCTTGTTTTCTTGAAAGTAGTGACAAAGTTGTGTGTTGGCTTTAGGCTTTCAAAAGTCCACGTTTAACCAATAAAAGCAAAAAAGACCATTTAAGGCGTTGGACCTTAAAATGTTTTTTTAGGTGATGACAAAAGCTTAATTTTTGAGTTGATTTTAGCCTTAGTTTCACTTTGGTTATTAATCAATTCGATCAAGAAAGAAAATCCCAAAGAAAAAACGTCCAATTGATTATTTTTTTGATTATTTTATTCAAAGATATTTTTTTATTATTATATTATTTTGCCTCTTTTTGGTTTTAAACGTGGTTATGGCATGAAAGATCGATTGGATTTTATTCTAACAGAGATTAAAAGATATTACAACTCAAATGATCGGTGGAAATTTATTTTATTTTTTGATTAGGCGAGAAAACGATTTAAATAAATGATTAAAGCACGTCAAAAGGGGGTACGGAAAGCAAACGAAATAAAAATAAAAGCACGCGAAACAAGTGAGGACCACTAAGGGCACATAGAATGAATTGAAAGGTTCAATTTCGAGAACTTACCGGTTGAAGACCGAAGAACGACGAAGAATGAATGAAGAACGGTGGAAAATCTTCACGAAATCGCCCACGGAAGCGTTACGAAAGCATCTCGGCTTGGATTACCTTCACGGAAACAATATTTCTCACTAATTTTAAGTGAATCTCAGATACCAGGAGGGTTTAACGAATTTGCTGTGCCCACTTTCCCCTATTTATAGGGGAAAAGAGGGAGGTGGTTGTCGCCCAGCTCGTCCAGGCGAGCTGGGTTACTTCCATCAGAAGGCACCGCCTTCTATTGGAACATCCTGGAAGGCCCAAGTGGGCCTGATTGCTATTTGCACACCCTTGTTTACTAAATACACCCCCCTTTGCCCCTTTTTTGCTGATTCTTTTTCCGTAACGTTACGAAACTTTACGAATTACGTAACGATACTTGTTTTCTTTCCGTAATGTCACGAAACTTTATGGATTACGCAACCACCCCCTCTTTGACTTCTGGAATGTTACAGAACTTTATGGATTGCGCAATAATGCTTCCTTTCGACTCACAACATGTCGCGGAACTTCACGGATTGCCTAACGATGGGTGTCAAGTTCCTCGAAGTGGTCAAGTGAAGGTCACATCCCACCAAACAGATGGTCCCTGGACAAAATTAGGGTATGACAGTTGCCCCTCTTTACTTGTCTTTTATTGGAGATAAAAGGGAAGTAAAGATAAGACACTAATTTCGTTCAAGCGGAACATCATTCGGCTGGTCAATATCCCTGCCAGCGGAACCTTTGCCATTGCACCCAATCGCCTCTGCCCAGCAGAGAAGAATTCCGCGCGTCGCTGGACTTGAATATTTCCGAACGACGAGAGTGAAAAACCTGCAAAAATTTTGAAAATTATCAGCACCGAACGACCAACATCATCCTGATACTGCCGAATTCGTTCCCCTCGGTCGATGAAAGGCGCGGATGACCATAAGGTATCTCCGCCCACCACCTAACTCATTGTCCCTAGATGACAAATGGTGTAGAAGACGATGTTAGTCTCTACGTGCTATTAGGCGTCGAATCTTACAGATAGCAAAAGCGTGTGGATGACCATAATTTGTCTCCGCGTGCTATCGGACTTGATTGTCTCTGGATAGTGAAAAAAAGGTGCGGGACCATATGGTTCCCCTGCATGTCATCGGACCCGCCGTCTCTGATTGACAAAAGGTGAAAAAAGTGCGGGACCATATGGTTCCCCCGCATGTCATCAGGCCTGCCGCCTCTAGATGACAAAAGGTGAAAAAAGTGCGGGACCATATGGTTCCCCCGCATGTCATCGGGCCCGCCGCCTCTGGATGACAAAAGGTGAAAAAAGTGCGGGACCATATGGTTCCCCCGCATGTCATCGGGCCCGCCGCCTCTGGATGACAAAAGGTGAAAAAAGTGTGGGACCATATGGTTCCCCCGTATGTCATCGGACTCACCGTCTCTGGATGATAAAGGTGCAGATGACCATAATTTGTCTCTGCGTGTCAACGGGCTCGCTTGCCTCTGGTTGGCAAAAGGTGCGGGACCATACGGTTCCCCCGCATGTCATCGGACTCGCCGTCTCTGGATGACAAAGGTGCAGATGACCATAATTTGTCTCTGCGTGTCAACGGGCTCGCTTGCCTCTGGTTGACAAAAGGTGCGGGACCATACGGTTCCCCCTCATGTCATCGGACTCGCCATCTCTGGATGACAAAAGTGCAGAATGAACATAATTTGTCTTTACGGGTCAACAGGCTCACTTGCCTCTGGTTGACAAAAGGTGTGCAGATGACCATAATTTGTCTCTGCATGTCACATGACCTCAGGGTCAGTATGACAGAGATTGTGGGGTGGCCAACAAAAGCGAGGCTCTTGCTCCTACGTATCCTCAATTTGTGATGAGGAACTCAGACCTACGTAGTTCTTGATAGCTATGAGACTAATGTAGTCTCGGTGTTTTCTTCACTAAAATACGAACATGCTTTAGTAAATAGACAAAACTTCCAACGGATCAGAGCAACATATGCTTTTTTTTTATGAAAAATGATGTGTCTATCAGGGAAGGAGAGTATGCTGGTGAAATTTTCTCGTAACCATAAATGAGATTTTGGATGTTAGCATTTCGTTTCTAAACGACCATTTAGAGGAAACACTGGGTCCAACAAAAATAGAAGAAAATCACTCGAAGCGTATTAATCTCACACAGGTAAGTGTTATATCCTAATTCCGAACCATAGATATGTCATGACTTGATTTTGCAAATCACTTCCTATCAAATCAAAGATTACATGCATGGTCATGGATCAATAGGACTTTTTCTTGGGAATGGTTTGTTTTCTTGTGGGGAATGTGGCTTTGAGTGTTCTTGGCCTTTTCTGTTTTTGTTTAGTGTGAGGTGAACAAGCCACCGATGCACAGGATTTTGGTTGGCAATCAAAGGGAGAGGACCACTTTAGGTCGTTGTTTCCTTTCTTTCCTTGTTTACTTGGTGACAATTCTGTATTGTTTAGATATTGTCTGGTCCAAAGACCTTTCTGCAGATTTCTTCTATTTTCTTCCGATCTTTGATCGGGAATTTTCTTTCTTTTTGCTTTGTTTTCTTTTGAGGGCAAGGATTATGGCGAGTGGGGATTTTGGCTCAAGGCTTGTGGAACGGCTGGACATGATATATGTCAGGGTTTGGCCAGCGGTTCGGGGATAAAGGGGATGTCCCTCATTATTTCCATGACACACATGCAACAATGATGATTAGGAAATCTTATGCAAAACTGGTCATGCATGCACCTATGTGGACACTCAAGCATCAAGTTTTTATGTTCATGTGACACTAGGGCTCATGATTCATTTTCTCTATTTAAGTCAACCCAAATGTTTCCAAAATATGTTCTTTTATCAATTGATGCATTCATCCGAGTCTATTTTGAGCGTTCGGGAAAATTTTCACAGCATTCACTCTTCAGGTGTATTACACACATTTTCTTTCAAAAACTGGTTATGATCAGTGAATTTTTTTCAAAGAAAAGCTGAAAGTTATCTCTTTTCAAAAGCAAGTTGGGTTTTTTAGCTAGACAACTTATTTTCCTTTTTCCCTTTTTTTCTTTTCTCTTCTTCTTTTTTTCTTCTTCTTTTTTTTTCTTTTTAATTTATCATTTGTTTATTTCCTTTTGTGTTCTTTTTCTCTCTGAAAAGGTCGTGCGGATAAGGGTGTACACTACCTACTTACGTCTAACCACAAGGTAAACGAAAAAACTCATGAAACGGTAAGTCGCAAACAAACGGTGACGAAGTAACTGAGAGCCATAACGCCAAATTTTAACAGAAACAAAGACAGTAACTAAAAACAGTAATGTTAGTAACAACATAGACAATAACAGAAAATAATAATGTTAGTAACAAAAGTGAGGTGACCTTGGTCACGCGGCTCCGTTCCCTCCCAAGAAACCGAGCAGGTCAGCCATCTCTTCATCCATATGGGACTCATCTGCCTCACCGGGGGATCCTGTAGGCTCCTCCTCCCCTGTCTGGGCCTCGGGCCAAACAGTAATGTTAGTAACAACATAGACAATAATAGAAAACAGTAATGCTAGTAACAAACATGCGGTGACCTTGGTCACACGGCTCCGCTCCCTCTATAGAAACCGAGAAGGTCAGTCATCTCTTCATCCATATGGGACTCATCTGCCTCACCGGGGGATCCTGCAGGCTCATCCCCTGCCTGGACCTCGGGCCAGTCTCCAGGCCATGCGACCTCAACCCCAAACTGCTCCAGAGTAGGGCATGCAAAAAGGGCAGAACCCTGCCCTTGCTGACTAAGGCTGAATCGGTAGAGACACTCATGTATCTGCACCTGCCCACTGTGGTTGGCCGCTTGCTGGCGAACAAAATGTTGTAGATAATGTTCCATGCCTAGTGACCCAGCGGGATCGGCCTGCCGGGGTGGTGGCGGTGCGTCTGCAGCCTGATGTGCATCACTCTGCGCCTGCCGAGGCGTGCAGTACTTCTCGATGAAGGCCCGGGTGATCGGCGGTCGGATTACTTTATTTAGGGTGACGGGAACTCCGAAGGACTGGCAGAGGCCCATGATCAGCGCCGGAAACCCCAGGGCCCTATTGGACTTATCTATGTCAAGAGGTTGCCTGGTAGGCGCCATACCTGCAAACAAATAAATGGCATCAGCAATCACCTGGGCCACGTGGACGCTCATCCATGTCAAGATGGCATACACCAACTGGCACTTAGGAAGAGGGAGATCGGAGTTGTGATCGCTAGGTAAGACATTGCTGAGCAGCAATGTCATCCATGTCTGGGTCAAAGTGGTCATGCTGGTGCACATGATCCGCACCCGCCTCCCTGCAGTGGTCCGGGCGAAATCCTGCCCCGGTGTGCACAACAGCTGGGCAATGGCTTCCTCATCAAACCCATCGGCCCTGTTCCTCCTCTGGCTGAACTCACACTGCTGACTTTCCTCCAAAACTAGCGGGTCACCCAGGAACTGGCTAAGGGCATCTTCGTCAAAGGGAATCCACTAACCCCTCACCCATGAACGCATGTCTCGCACTCCCTCTTTCGTGGGCCAAGCATTAGCATAGAACTCTAGGACTATCTCAGGGTCAAACTTGGTCATGGGAGTCACCAGCGGCGTCCAACGTCTGCGAGCTATCTCCGCCTGAAAGTCCGTATACTCATCCTCCCTGAGCTAGACACGCCTCTCTCTGTGGAACGACCATCCTCTGATGGCCTCGAAGCACTGCTGGTGCTCGGCGCTCCGGAAATGATGACTATCAAACTCGGGGGCGGCACTGGACCCTTTTGCTATGGCGTCTCTTCTAGACCTCTTCGTGGAGAGTTTCTTCAGAGCCATTTCTTGTATGGATTGACCAAAGACACTAAAAATGGAAGCAAAAGCACAAAAATGATGGCCTTGGGGCGAAAACCTGCATAACCCGTGGGTGCTGCGTTTTTTTGAATGAGGGAGGGGAGTTTTGGTTGGAGAGAAACTCACCCTCCCTTTGTTTTTATGTTTTCAGGTGCAGGGGTGCTCGCCCAGGCGAGCTAACCCTGCATGTTTTTTTTGAAACACAGGTATGCGCTCTCTATGGGTCAGCGTTTGCTTACTCGAACCCCCTTAGGGTAAATTAGGCATCCGACCATCACCTTAAAGACATAGCAATAATAGTAACTAGGAATTTAAAGGATGCTAGGCTGCCTCCCAGCAGCGCTCCTCGCTTGTCCGGAGCTGGACATGGGACGACGATCTGTCGATCATGGGCCTAGCCTCTACTAGCGTTCGTCCCTAAGTACCTAAAAGCAGGAAATGGCATTACGCAAAAAACCGTGGCCGCGTTACCGCTTACCTCGATTTGTCTCCGTCTTTGGATTTGGGCCCTGGATTTGACCATCGCCTAAGACGATCCTGCTCCTGTCATAAGATAACAAATATGCATGTGTATGTGTATGCATGAGCGTTTTCAAATGCAATAATCTTTTTAGTGAAAGCTAGTCGGGTTCAGTTTCAATTAAGCGCTTGGGGCATCCCATGGACTGAGCGAAAAAGCCTCAGGTTATCAAATACTGCACATATTTTAAAGCACAAAGCGAGGACCGGAACCTCAATCCTACGTTCTTTTCTTTTAAAAGACTACGATGAGAAAATTACAGAGGACAGGAATCCCTGGGGGAAACCAAGAAGAACACACAAAAATAAAAAAAACATGCAATGACTTCCTCAATTGCCCTAGATCTTAAGCGTAGTATCGCTTGACAACATCGGAGTTCACGGGTGAAGGTAGCTCCTCGCCATCCATGTTGGCGAGCACCAGGGCCCCTCCAGAGAAAGCCCTTTTTACAACGAAAGGCCCTTCGTAGTTCGGGGCCCACTTTCCTCTGCTGTCTTTCAGAGCTTGGGAGACTTTCTTCAATACCAAGTCCCCTTCGCTGAACCGGCGCGGGTGTACCTTCTTGTCAAAAGCATTCTTCACTCGTTTCTGATATAAACGCCCATGGCTCATGGCGGCCAAGTGCTTGCCTTCTATGAGATTAAGCTGATCGAAACGTGCTTGGGCCCACTCCGATTCCTTTAATCCGGACTCCGCCAAGATTCTTAATGACGGGACTTCGACCTCAAACGGTAGCACAACCTCCATTCCATATACCAACGAGAACGGTGTTGCCCCGGTTGACGTGCGCACTGAGGTCCGGTAACCATGTAACACGAACGGGAGCATCTCGTGCCAATCTTTGTATGACACGGTCATCTTCTGGATAATCTTCTTGATATTCTTATTGGCTACCTCCACGGCTCCGTTCATCTTTGGTCGGCAAGGGCAGAGCATTGACATTGTCTGCAAACATCTGGCATTTGTGACACTTCCTCACACGGAGACAATAATCGCTCTCCATGGTGAGCCAATAGTAACCCGCCCTTAAAATCTTCCTAGCCATGGCGTGCCCATTAACGTGCGTACCAAAAGAGCCCTCATGGACCTCCCCCAGCATGTTTTCAGCTTCCTTGGCGTTCACGCAGCGTAGCAGAACCATGTCATGGTTTCTCTTGTATAGTATGCTTCCGGTCATGAAGAAGCCGGCCGCCAATCTCCTCAACGTCCTTTTGTCATTGTCGGAAGCCTCTAGTGGGTACTCTTTGCTTTCAATGTATCGCTTGATATCGAAATACCAAGGCTTACCGTCCCGCTCTTCTTCCACCAGACAACAATGTGCGAGCCTGCCACGACACCTGAACTCAATGTACAGTAGGTCCCCGTGCGGTGTTAGCTAGAACATGGATGCTAAAGTGGCAAGCTCATCTACCATTTGATTTTCCTCTTGAGGAACATGATGGAAGGAGATCTCATCAAAGAAACCAGCCAATTCCTTGATATAGGCCTGGTAGGGTATCAGCTTGTGGTCTCTGGTTTCCCATTCCCCTCTCAGCTTGTGAATCACCAGCGCTGAGTCTCCGTACACCTTGAGTAGCTTGACATTGAAGTCAATTGCTGCCTGGACGGCCAGGGCGCATGCTTCATATTCAGTCATGTTATTGGTGCAGTCGAACCCTAACCTGGCTGTGAAAGGTATGCATTGATTGTCCGGAGAGACCAATGCTGCCCCAACGCCATGGCCTAGAACGTTTGATGCTCCATCAAACCACACGATCCACTTGTCCCGATCCTCGTCTAGCTTTTCCTCAAACAAAGCCATGATGTCCTCATCCGGGAACTTGGGATGCATGGGTTGATAGTCGTTGAGAGGCTGCTGAGCCAAATAATCCGCCAAGGCGCTTCCTTTTATCGCCTTTTGGGTGACGTAGACTATATCGAACTCGGATAGCAAAACCTGCCACCGAGCAATCCGCCTTGTGAGAGCAGGCTTCTCAAAGATGTACTTGACCGGGTCCATTTTGGATATCAGCCATGTGGTATGGCTCAACATGTATTGTCTTAGACGGTGGGACACCCAGACTAAAGAACAACATGTTCTTTCTAGCAGGGAGTAGTTCATTTCACAGGCTGTGAACTTCTTACTCAAGTAGTAGACAGTGCGCTCTCTTTTCCCAGACTCGTCATGTTGCCCCAGCATACATCCCATTGACTTGTCCAAAATCGTCATATACAAAATGAGAGGTCTTCCGGGCACCGGCGACATAAGCACGGGAGGATTCATGAGACACTGTTTGATCCTTCCAAACGCCTCTTGACAGTCCTCGTTCCAGCGGACGGATTGGTTTTTACGTAAGAGTTTGAGCAACAGCTCACAGATAGCGATGAGCAGTGATATGAATCTGGCAATGTAGTTCAAACGCCCCAGGAAACCTCGGACTTGCCTCTTGGTACGCGGTTCTGGCATATCAAGGATGGCTTTCACCTTTTTGGGGTCCACCTCTATCCCTTTCTGGCTTACAATGAAACCCAGTAATTTCCCTGACTTGACCCCAAATGTGCACTTAGCGGGGTTTAACCTCAATCGATATTTCCTAAGCCTTTCGAACAACTTCCGCAATTTTACAAGGTGTTCCTCCTCGGTCTTAGACTTGGCAATCATGTTGTCCACATAGACCTCGATTTCTCGGTGCATCATATCGTGGAACAAAGCCACCATAGCCCGTTGATAAGTTGCCCCGACGTTCTTGAGTCCGAAGGACATCACCTTATAACAGAACGTCCCCCATAGGGTGACGAAGGTAGTCTTTTCCATATCCTCTGGCGCCATTTTTATCTGATTGTAACCGGAGAACCCATCCATGAAGGAAAACAAAGCGAAATTGGTCGTATTATCCACGAGGATATCGATGTGCGGCTGAGGAAAATTGTCCTTAGGACTGGCTCGATTCAAGTCTCGATAATCTATGCACATTTATACCTACCCATCCTTTTCAGGGACTGGTACAATGTTGGCAACCCATTCTGGGTACTGAGCAACAGCCAAAAAACCAGCGTCAAATTGTTTCTTTACCTCTTCTTTTATTTTCAAGGACGTCTCGGGCTTCATCCTCCTCAGCTTTTGTTTTATCAGGGAACACCCAGGATTTAGAGGTAATTTGTGTTGTACGATGTCAGAACTCAAACCGGGCATATCTTGGTATGACCAGGCAAAGATGTCTTGGTAGTTCTTTAGCAGAGCCATCAATTCTTCACGAATGGGTGCGGTCATACCCGTGCCTATCTTTACTTCCTTTTTCCCACTGTCGGTCCCTAAGTTTACTAGTTCTGTCTCTTCTTGATGAGGCCCCATCTCTCGGTCCTCCTGAGCGACTATCTTCTCCAACTCCATGGGAAGTCCCACATCCTCGTCCTCTTCACTCTCCGTCTGACCTGCTTCTTGCGCCAAATCGATGGCCGGGTCCCAGGTATTAGTACCTTCGAGGGACTCGTCGTCGGATCTGGCATTTTAAGCGTAAAGAAATAAACATGCTAATGAATGAGAATGGGTAGAGGCGCAGGAACAGATGAAGAAAGATCCTTATATTATAAATTCAGGAACAAAAGACATAATGCCTTAACAAAAGGAAACTCTAAAGCCTAGGCCCAACCGTAGAGTTTAAAAGCCACAAAGGGTTACATTATGCTTGTCGCATAAATGTCCGGGCGCTCCTCCACTCGCCAATTTCCTAGTCGGAAACCAGGAGGGCATGGTCATACCAAATCCGACCCACTCGGAGAGTCATCCTCGCATATCGCAAAAACTTGGCCTTCGTGTCCTAGACCCGCACTTATAAAGCTCCTATTGATGTGGCAGGGTGGGGCCCCTTCGACTTGTCGTCCCAATCGCGAACCTTGGCCTCTGCTCTTCCTTTTCGCAATACTTTTCCTTATGTCCGCTTGCGTGGCTTATAGCCTAACCCAAACTTCTCGCGGTTTCCTCTGGTGCTTACCAGGCCGGTTCTGCCGCCGTTGTTCTTGCCTAAACCCATTCCGAGCTTGTAGCCATACCCTAACATCACCCGGGCCACCATCATTACCGTATCGGACAGGCAAGGCTGCCCGGAGAGGGAATCTACAAAGGCAATGCTTACTACCTCAAAAGATTGGAAGGCCGTTTCAAATGACTCCTCTGCGGCTTCCACATATGGCATAGAGGATGGGCAACTTACCAAGATGTCTTCCTCCCCTGATACAATGACCAAATGTCCCTCCACTACGAACTTCAGTTTTTGGTGGAGTGTAGAGGGAACGACTCCCACCGAGTGGATCCACGGGCGTCCCAAAAGACAGTTGTAAGTTGGTTTAGTATCCATCACTTGGAAGGTAACCTGACAGGTATGGGGTCCTATCTATACAGGGAGGTCGATCTCTCCCCTCACCTCTCGGCGGCTACCGTCGAAGGCACGAACCACCATGGAACTTGGCCTTAGATGGGAAGCGTTAAACGGCAATTTCTCCAACGTGCTTTTGGGCATTACTTTTAAACTGGAACCGTTATCGATGAGTACCTTGGCCACGACATGGTCCATGCATTTGACTGACACATGCAAAGCCCTGTTATGCCCTTTCCCCTCAGCAGGGATTTCTTCTTCAGCGAAGGCGAGATAGTTGTTGGTGGTGATGTTATTGACGAGTCCCCCAAAGCCTTCTATGGAGATGTCTTGGGCTACATGAGCTTCGTTCAAGACCTTTACTAGCAAAGCCCGATGAGACTCAGAGCTCATGAGTAGTTCCAAAAGAGAAACTATGGCCGGGGTTTTGTTGAGCTGCTCAATGACCTTGAACTCGCTTTGTTGAATAATGCGGAGGAACTCGCCTACCTCCTCTAGCGATACTTCTTTCTTGCCACAACCATCCTTTTTCTGTGAAAGACCTTTCACTGGAATATCCTCGTCCGGAGCGGGGATCACTTTGTCATTTTGTTCTTCCACTACCTTCGCCTTCCCTTTAGCGTTTGCGTGTTGTGTCGGCAGGCCAGGGGATGCGAACACGCGACCGCTGCGGGTCACACCGCTCAGCCCCGTGATATTGGTTACCTTGGCCGACAACGAGCTGATGTCGGTGGCTTTTTCCTTCCTTTCGCTTGGAGGCACATACCTCCACAGAACTCTGTGGCTGTTTTGGTATGGAAACATAATAGGTTTAACTACCGAGGGGTATCGGGGCATTTGGGGAGCTGCGTCTCTAGTGAAATATATCACTAAAGGCTTAGGCCTTCCAAGACCTCCCACATCTACGGACTGCATGCATATGTGCTGCTCTTCACCCCCCTCATCGCCGACTTCTAGTCGGCCTTGGTCTATCATCTATTGCAACAAGTCCTCCACTGCTAAACATGTTTCCATGTTATGTAGCAAGCCGGGATGCATCAAACAGGAATCTTCCCCGTGCCCACCGCGGGGAATTACGCCCTCCTTTTGTAGGGCCTCGTAGATAAACCTTCTGGGGGTCGTCACGTCCTTCAAAGGCTTGGACCTGCGCAGCCTACCCGACTCGACGGCATTAACCGCCCCCCCTCCATGATTGGCAAGCGGGTTCGTTTTCACGTTGGGCCGGTCTTCTTGAAACGTCAGCCATCCGACTTCTATCAAATGTTGGACCTTGTATTTAAGGGCCAGGCACTGTTCGATGGAGTGGCCCAGGGTTTTCCCATGGTATGCGCAGGTTGCGTCAGGGTTATACCACTTTGGGAAAGGAGGCTGGTAGATCATTCCGGGAGATATCGCAGCCATCTGGTTGGCGATGAAGGATGGCAGGAGGTCTTCGTACGTCATTGGGATTGGGGTGAATGTTGTCCTCGGGGGAAAGTTTCTTATCGCGTTGGAACTGACGCCAAAGTGGGCATTACCGGCCGGGCGAGTTGGGGTTGGAGCCGTAGCTTGGGGGGTCTCCCTCTGGATGGGCGCAGGCACCCTAGCTTGTATGGGTGCTGAGTTGGAAGAGTCCCCGACGCGAGCTGAGAAGCTCGGGTGATGTTGCGCGTACTGATGGGTACTGTGAGAGATCTGGGGTGGCTTGATCCACGCGGGCGCTGAAGTGACAGCATGGGTATCTCCTTCCTTCCTTTTTGCCCCAGTTGCTCCGATCCCTCAAGCGTTGGTACTTGTAGAGGAGACGTAATCAAACTTCCCTCTCTTCAAGCCCACTTCGATTCTTTCCCCGGCGAATACCAAGTCTGCGAAGCTGGAGGGCATGTAGCCCACTAATTTCTCATAGTAAAACACCGGTAAGGTGTCTACCATCATGGTAATCATTTCCCTTTCGACCATGGGAGGGTCCACTTGCGCTGCCAAGCCCCTCCAATGCTGAGCGTACTCTTTAAAGGACTCGCTTTCCTTTTTAACCATGTTCTGTAGCTGAGTCTGATCGGGAGCCTTATTGGAATTGTACTGATATTGCCTAAGGAAGGCAGTAATCAGATCCTTCCAAGTGCCGATGCGGGAAGCTTCCAGATTAGTGTACCAAACGACCGCGGCTCCAGCCAAGCTATCTTGGAAAAAGTGCATCAACAACTTTTCATCCCTAGAATGTGCCCCCATCTTGCGACAGTACATTTTGAGATGGTTCTTAGGACAAGTCGTCCCTTTGTACCTGTCGAAATCAGGTACCTTGAATTTTGGGGGGATGATGACGTCCGGTACTAAGCAAAGATCCGCCATGTCCGCGAACGGATAGTTGCCAAAGCCTTCGACAGCTCTTAATCTCTCTTCGATGAGATCGAGTTTCCTTTTTTCTTCCGCTGCTGGGGGTGGTCCTTCTGCTGACAAGAATATTGGCTGTGTTGGGAGGTTTCGAGGCTCCCCCGTGAGATTGGGCTGAGGTAGTGTGTTGGGTGCTGGCCCCTTGACGGGGACCGGGGGGTAGAAATCGATGCCTCCTTGGGCATACTCTCTACGATCCTCGTGAACCTCGTCCGACTGTCGAGGAGGCTCCCCTTCAAGGATGGGGGAAGGGACATGACCCGCGTCATCATGCATGACTGGTGACGTGTAATTAGGTCCCAGATGGGGGTTGCTAATGTGCCCCAGTGTGCTTCTTTCTCGTCCTATCATGTTTGGGAGAGGATGGTGCGCGGTAGCTGGGAGAGTTGGGTCTGCTTCGGCAGCCGAGCTAACAGCGGCAATGATGGCCACGTTATTCTCCATAAGTTGTCTCATTCCTAGCATGGCATCCATCATGGAAGCCATTTGCTCTTTCAAAGTCGACATGTCTGCTTTCATCTATTCCTGTATGTCCTCTTGGTCACCCATCGTCCTAGATTTGGATCTGGTGCGATAGGGATGCCTTGGGGGGCATTTAGTTATGGTGTTTTCCTAAAAAGCCAAACGTGAGGAGTACGTAAAAAAATGAATGCATGCTAGAGATAAAATGCGGGAGTGGTTTGATTCGCACTGATTTTTTGGAGTAAAAACACGGGATAAACTCATTTTATTCAGAAAGTTATAACTAGTCAAGATCTGAGTGACAATACAAACTTCCTAGCGGATCCTAATTATATGGGCCATTAAGTCTATCATATGCTGACAATAGCTGAGAAGTCCGTGGATCTCCTCGGGGGCGGAGTAGGTGTCCGCCATTGCTTTTTCCTTGGCTAGCAATCGGGGAAGTTCTTGACTTCCGTTCAAAGTAAGAGCAAATCGGTCCATCCACATTGTTGCCTCTTGATGTAACGAGTCGATCACTGATCGAGGCCATACCCGAATCAAATAAACATGAAAATGCAGTAACTAGGAAGTGATCCTAGGTCGTTTCCCAACGAGCAATGATAAACCAAATGTTCATAATATACTTGCAGTAATAGTAATGATTGGAGGGGTTTGTTTGTTTTGTGATTTAAAGAACAGAACAAGTAAACTGGAATACGAAACTATTAATATTTAAAACGGGTTGTTTCCTCTGATTCAGAAGTCATTCTCTTGTCCTGGGTTATGGAGAATTCGTCCCTAACAGTTAACCACTTAATTCAACCTTATTTCAATTTACTAGGCGAAAATCAACTTAGGGTTGTCAATACGTGATTAGGCAATACATACACCAGTTAGCCCTTCGTTTATTAAGCATGAACGCAAGTTAGGCTCAGAGGCAATTAATCGAACACGAAGTGTTCACAGATTAATGTTAACGAATTTGGGTTAACTAGTGAAGGGAAAACTGCCAGGAAGCCACATTATAAACGAAACCTCAAAGAGAGTTGAGCTTCGTCTTCAAAAGGAAACAACACCAGAATATTTAGCCTTCCATAGATTCAAACAGAAAACATAAATGAAACTAAAAGCAGAAACGTAAACAAAGCAAAAACGTAAATGAAGCAGAAACATAAATGAAGGCAGAAGAAGAAACAAGAACGAAATTGTAATTAGAAGCAGAAAATGGAAAATTGCATTACGTGAACAGTAGCATTAGAACAGAAAAACGTAAAAACCATAAACCCTATGCTCTGAATAATAGTCTAACAGAATAGCCTTCCACAAATCCCAAGGCTGCTATTTAAAAAGAGTCACTCAAAGTCACTGGGCCCTATTACAATATTCTGGCCCAAAACGAAATAAACACTGAACCACATAAAATAAAATTGCAATCTCCTAATTAGAAATTAACTAAGGTAAGCGCTACTTTATTTGCCCTCTTCAAGTCCACAACCAAAATCCAAATTAAGCCCAATGTTTCATTAATTCCTGAAATTAGATTAAAAACATCAAATTAGCTAAATGAGCCCAAATAATAAAACTGCCTAATTAATTTGACAATTAAGACTAATCAGTAATTAAAATGGTGCAAAAAGGGTTTAAGAAATAGAAGGAAATGATGGTACATCAAATCCCCCCATACTTAGCCTTTTGCACTCCTGGGCAAAATGAAACAAAGAACAAAATCCAAGGATATCAAAGAGAGACAAACAAAAACATTCACATATTTCTCAATGAACATCAAGGAATGAAAGTAATGGGTAACATCTAACATAAGGAGACCCGAAAAGTCAAGACATTCATGAAAATCATCCGAGCAACCCAATCATGGCAAAACAGTTAATCAGCTCAAGAATGAAAAGTGATAAAGCCTCACAAGATATACACTCTATCTCTCAAGTGTCTAGGCTACTATTTACCCTCAAAGCACCCATGAAAACAAACACCACATAAACTTGGTAAGATTCTAAAATTGACAATCAACCCATAAACACAAGCACATGAGGATCAAAAGGTCTTTTAAGGTTGTAATGGGGCCAAGGACAAGGTATGGAAAAATATGGAATAAGGGGCTAAATCCCAAAGGAATAGAGGAGCAATGGGGAATAATTGCATATTAAAAAAATGAAAAAAAAAATAAAAAGAACTAAAGATAAAATTTAAACATAAAGAGTAGAACCAAGAGTCTCATCATTCTTTTGCCATTTAAGATCTTATTCACTCAACTTTATTGCTTTTCTTTTTCTTTTTTGATTTTTTTTTTTTTTTGCTCTGTAGCCTTTGAGAAATAGCATCTCATTCAGCATGTCCAACATTTAACCAATATACAATGTACATCAAGTATGGCCCAAAATACATCATGAAGCATAGCCAACAAAACATGTTATCTAATGAAACAAAAACTCCCCTCACTTATTCCCAAAACAATTCCAAAGCTCCAAAATTCCTTAAGGATATGGTGATATCATGGTTTTTCACTTAAGGCTTGTAGTGAGCTTCAAAACAAGGAAAGGGAAACAAGGCTCAAAAGGGCTATCAAAGGAATTAATTCAAGGTAAGTCCATTTGGCTAGAATCTTATAAGAACAAAATTGCCTCAATCATTTCCAAATATGCATGTGAATTAGGAAGCATCAACAAGAATCAAGCCAAGGCTATTGTGCAAGCAATCAATGGGGCAAGACACACCAAATGATTATGATGATGGATGGCTCAAATTCTCACAAAGGTAAACTCATCACTTTCAAATTGAGCTTTCAAAACTATCATGACATGTAGAGGAGAATCAAGGATTTCAAGTCACAAAATGTCAAGAACTTTTATTTTCAAAACAATTACCCATTTCTTGAACATATCCTATAATTCAAAGAAAAACATGCAAAGTCGTACATGCACACAGAATTGACCCAAAATATTAAACTAGAAATCCGACGAAACTAACAACATTAACAAATTAACACAACTAACAAATTAACAAAACCAACAAAACTAGCAAAACCAAAGAACACTCCCCCCCCCCCCCTCATACTTAAACAACACATTGTCCTCAATGTAGCACAATTAAAAGATTAAAAACAATTAAACCATCAAATAGAATCGAACAAGTGTAATAAAAGCAAAGAAGGAGATAGGAAAAGAAGAACTCCCTAAGTTATGGTGGAGGAAGAGTAGGGTGGAGTAAGGAAGTCTCTTCCACCACTACGTCCACTAAAGAAGGGTTTGTGAGGAATGGCTTAAGTCGATGTCCGTTGACCTTGAAGCTCTTGTTTGTGGAGTCGCTTTTGATCTCAACTGTACCATAAGGAAAAACATTAGTAACAACAAAAGGACCAATCCACTTAGACCTCAACTTACCACTCATGAGTCTAAGCCTAGAATTATACAATAATACTTTTTTCCCAACCATGAAGTCCTTCTTAACTATCATGCTATCATGGAACTTCTTGGTCTTTTCTTTGTAGAACTTGGCATTCTCGTAGGCTTCTAGGCGGATTTCATCTAACTCACTCAGTTGCAACTTTCTTTCCCCACCAGCTTGATCCATAGAGAAGTTGCAAGTCTTCACTGCCCAGTATGCTTTGTGCTCAATTTCCACTGGAAGATGACATGCCTTTCCAAAGACAACCCGATAAGGAGACATTCCTATGGGTGCTTTGTAGGCAATCCGATGTGCCCAAAGAGCATCATCAAGCCTGGTACTCCAATCTTTCCTGCTTGGCTGCACAATCTTCTCTAAAATTCTCTTGATCTCCCTGTTAGAAATTTCTGCCTGTCCATTGGTCTGGGGGTGGTATGGTTGGATACCCTGTGTACCACCCCGTACTTTTTAAGCAAGGCATGCATTGTTCTGTTGCAAAAATAGGTTCCTTGATCACTAACAATTGCTTTAGGTACTCCAAACCTGCAAAATAGATTAGATCTAACGAAATCTGCAACAACTTTAGCATCATTAGTTCTAGTGGGCTTGGCTTCCACCCATTTTGAAACATAGTCAACTGCAAGGAGAATGTAAACATAATCAAAAGAGACAGGAAAAGGGCCCATGAAATCGATACCCCAGACATCAAACACCTCACAGAATAGCATAGGTTGTTGAGGCATTTGTTGTCGCCATGTAAGTGTATTTCCTGCTCTCTGACACTGCTCATAAGTGCTGCAGATCTTCCACGCATCTTTAAAGATGGTGGGCCAATAAAAGCCACAATCAAGCACTTTGCGAGCTGTCCTTTGAACACCCAGATGACCTCCCGGTGCGGAAGAGTGACAGAACTGCAGGACTGAGTCAGTATCATGATCTGGAATGCACCGTCTAATTACCTGATCACTGCACAATTTCCATAAGTAGGGGTCATCCCAAATAAAATGCTTAGCATCACTTTTAATTTTATCTTTTTGGGCCTTAGATGCTGAGGGAGGAAAAACATAAGCAACTAAATAATTGACAATGTTAGCAAACTAGGGAGTAGAAAGAGAGTCAGAAATACTATACAGTATATACAAATGATCATCCGGGAAATCATCCCGAATGGGTGAATCCGCATCAGATACACGTTCGATCCGACTCAAATGATCAACAACTAAATTTTGTGCTTCGCTCCTATCACAGATCTCCAAGTCAAACTCTTGGAGCCTGAGCATCCATCGGATCAACCTAGGCTTAGAATTAGCCTTCTTCAACAAGTACTTTAGAGCTGCATGGTCAGTATAAACAATAATATGGGTACCAAGCAAATAAGATCGAAATTTTTCAAGAGCAAAAACTATGGCTAGAAGCTCTTTCTCAGTAGTAGTATAAATCGCTTGGGCAGCATCTAAAGTCCTAGAAGCATAATATATAACCCTGGGCAATTTATGAATTTTCTGAGCAAGGACAGCCCCCAATGCATAATTTGATGCATCACACATAAGCTCAAAAGGGGTTGTCCAGTCGGGTGCCGGGATGATAGGGGTGGTAGTCAGTGCTCTTTTGAGGCAATCAAAAGCCTCTTTGCATCTGTCATTAAAGTCGAACTCCACCTCCTTTTGCAACAAGTTGGACAGTGGAAGGGCTACTTTGCTAAAATCTCTTATAAAGCGCCTGTAGAATCCTGCATGACCAAGAAAAGATCGCACCTCTCGCACACAAGAGGGGTAAGGCAATTGTGAAATAACAGAAATTTTTGCAGGATCTACTTCAATACCCTTATTGGAAATAATGTGGCCTAAAACTATACCTTGCTCAACCATAAAATGACATTTTTCAAAATTTAGAACAAGATTAGTTTCGATGCATCTATTCAAAACTTTTTCCAAACTATCCAAACAACCATCAAAAGAGGATCCATATACAGTGAAATCATCCATAAACACCTCTATGCAATTTTCTAAGAAATCACTGAAAATACTAATCATGCACCGCTGGAAGGTACCAAGGGCATTGCACAGGCCGAAAGGCATCCTCCTATAAGAAAAAGTGTTGAAGGGGCAGGTGAATGTGGTCTTTTCCTGATCCTTGGGAGCAATAGTAATTTGCATATAACCAGAAAAACCATCAAGGAAACAGTAGTGAGATTTACCTGCTAGGCGTTCAAGCATCCGGTCAATGAATGGCAGGGGAAAATGGTCCTTTTTGGTAACCTGGTTCAGCCTCCTATAGTCAATGCAGACTCTCCAACTGTTCTGCACCCGAGTAGGAATCAGCTCCTCCTTCTCATTTTTTATCACTGTGAGGCCGATCTTCTTCGGGACTACCTGGACGGGACTCACCCATTGGCTGTCAGAGATAGGATAAATGATTCCAGCTTGTAAAAGCTTGGTTATCTCTTTCTTCACTACATCAAGAATCACCGGGTTGAGTCTTCTCTATTGATGTCTTACTGGTTTAGCTCCATCCTCTAAATTTATTCGATGCATACATGTGGATGGGCTAATACCAGGAATGTCCTCCAGGGTCCAGCCTATAGCCTTCTTATGCTTCTTGAGAACAGACAACAACTTCTCCTCTTGCTCATCAGCAAGGGAGGCAGATATAATCACTGGAAAACTTTTGCTATCATCCAAGTAAGCGTATTTTAAATTTGATGGCAGAGGCTTCAATTCTGGTGTGGCCGGCTAGATAGTGGTAGAAGGAGATGGTTTTTCAGCCTGTACCTCATAAAGAAAGTTAGAGGTATGTGTACTTCCTGAAACATGGTTAGTCCTATCTGACTCTATAAAATCAATCTCGAGAGGTAAAACACCACCACCAGACATGCAACCAATATCACTTTCAGATTCACTCTCAGCATCAAATTCAGACATATGATCAAGTACAATTTCAGACTCAATGCATGAAGAGTGAGAGGCATGCAGATTAGAATAAAGATCAGTCATGTATTCATCAACAACATGGTCAATTATTTCAACACAAAATACAGAAAGATCTTCAGATGGGTATTTCATAGCATCCAGAATATTAAAATGAATAGTTATATCACCAAACTCCATGGATAGTGTGCCTGCATATACATCTATCTTAGTTCTAGCAGTTTTCATAAAGGGTCTGCCTAGAATGATGGGAACTGATCCTTGAGAAAATCCATCCTCCATATTCAAAATATAAAAATCAACAGGGAAAATCAGTTCACCAACTCTAACTAAGACATCTTCTATGAAACCAACAGGATAGGCAACACTTCTATTAGCTAAATGAATTACAACATCAGTTGACTGCAAGGGACCTAGAGATAGAGAATTAAAAATAGACAGAGGCATAACACTAACAGAAGCTCCTAAATCTAGCATGGCATTGTCAAACTTACTATTCCCTATAATACAAGGTATGCTGAATGTACCTGGATCTTTACATTTTTCAGGAATTTGGGGGACAGATTTACCAATCAATGCGGAGACATTTCTACCCATGCTAATTCGTTCACTTCCTTTAAGCTTCCGCTTATTAGTGCACAGCTCCTTCAAGAATTTAGCATATCTTGGAATTTGCTTTATTGCATCCAGCAGAGGTATGTTTACCTCTACTTTTCTAAATGTTTCCAAGATCACTTTCTCTGCCTCTTCCATTTTTTTTGTTGGAAACTGCTCTTGGAGGGAATGGAAGAGGAGGGATGTGCTACTTCTGCAAATAAGAATTACCAATGGAAGATTCACCTGCACAGAAATTGTTAGGTAAATTTTTGTCATCACCTTTTTCTGGAGTAGAGTGAAGTTTGGCAGGTTCAATTGCAGATGAGAAAGGTGCTACGGGTTGAGGTCCTTGACACTGCTTTCCCGACCTCAATGAAATGGCACTGACATTTTTGGGATTTTGGACAGCTTGAGAAGGCAGCTTGTCAGAATTATGGGACTGTTGTTGATTTAATTGTGTAGCCAATTGTCCCATCTGATTAGTTAAGCTCTGAATGGAGGCTCTGGTCTCTTATTGAAACTGCATGTTCTACATAGTCATTTGCCTCACAAGTTCTTCGAGGGAAGGTTGCGAAGGAGCGTCAACTGTTTGTGTTTCTGGGGTTGTTGTTGTTGTTGGATTGGGGGAGGAATGTATGGTCTGCTTGGGCCAGCAACATTTTGGAAGGAAGGAGCAGGCTGCTGTTGTTGTTGAGGGCTAGACCATTTGAGATTAGGGTGATTCCTCCATCCAAGGTTGTATCTGTTGCTGGAGAGGTCATAATTGTTCTGCTGTGGTTGGTTTTGCTGCTGAGGTTGAGAAGGTCTATTGTAAATGTTTGCAGCATAAGCTTCAGGCTGCTCAATTGCTCCAGGTTGCTGCATGGAAGGGCAGAGGTCTGTATGGTGGTCAGCAGAGGAGCATAAACCACAGACTCTTGCGACAGATACAAATTTCTGATTCAAGGCCAGCTGGGTTACCAAGTTAACCAATGCATCTAGTTTTCCTTCAAGCTTCGTAGTTTCAGATGATGCAGATGAGTTTGTAGCTACCTCATGCACTCCTCTAATGACTATGGCATCATTTCTGGCGCTAAACTGCTGGGAGTTGGAAGCCATCTTCTCAATCAAGTTTCTAGCTTCAGCGGGAGTCATGTCTCCAAAGGCTCCACCACTGGCAGCATCTATCATACTTCTCTCCATATTACTGAGTCCTTCATAAAAATATTGGAGAAGAAGTTGCTCCGAAATCTGATGGTGAGGGCAACTGGCAAATAGTTTTTTAAATCTCTCCCAGTATTCATATAGGCTCTCTCCACTGAGTTGTCAAATACCTGAGATATCCTTCCTGATGGTCGTGGTCCTGGAAGCAGGGAAAATTTTTTCTAAGAATATTCTCTTAAGGTCATCCCAGCTCGTGATGGACCTTGGAGCAAGGTAATACAGCCAGTCCTTTGCCACTCCCTCTAAAGAATAAGGAAAAGCCTTCAGAAATATGTGATCCTCTTGGACATCTGGGGGTTTCATGGTGGAGCAGACAATATGAAATTCTTTCAGATGTTTGTGCGGGTCTTCACCTACAAGGCCATGAAACTTTGGAAGCAAATGGATCAGTCCAATTTTAAGAACATATGGGACATCCTCATCAGGGTATTGGATGCACAAGCTTTCGTAGGTGAAATCAGGTGCAGCCATTTCCCTTAGAGTCCTCTCATGGGGTGGAGGTTGTGCCATGTTCTCAGAATGTTCAAAATCAGAATGCTCAAAATTGTAATGCTCAAAATCATGATGTTCAAAATCACCAATAACAGAATGCACATATTCACCAGTAATGGAATGCTCAGGATGATCAAAAGGTATAAAATGATGCCTAACTAATCTATGAAATGTCCTATCTATCTCAGGATCAAAGGGTTGTAAGTCAGATGGATTGCCTCTAGTCATACACTACATTCAACATGCACAACTAGTTGCCTTGTCATGTAAATGAAGGTGTAGGTTTGAACTACAGCTACCCTCAAATGATATCCAAATGACTTGAAATTTTGTGAGCAACCTTATAAAATGATGAGAAGATAGCACACAAAATTTCAAACAAAAATTCGAAGTCTAACTATGGAAGCTAAAAATGGTAGGTTGAGAAAAATAAGTGAATAAAACTTGAAAAATAAAAAACTTTTGACAGAATCACTTTTTTTGGACGATAGAGACCTCAGCCGGCCTATGGCCGGCTTCACGGCCTAGGAAATTTTTTTCTACCCCAAATACATATATAATAATTGCGATTCTGATAACCGGAGCAAAAGTTATGACCATTTGAAGTTTTGACAAAAACAAAATTTGCTACTTTTTTGGAACTTCCAAATCTAACCAAACTAAAGGCTCTAGCTATTTTTCCCACAAAATATAGATTAAAAGAAGTTACCACAAAAAAATTCAGCCAAAAATAACAACCCTAGCTACTAAAACAAAAAATCCCAAATAATTCAGCATGAGTGGTCGCTAAAATCCATCGCTACATGATTTCTACTACTACTCTGTTTTACAGCAAGCAAAAGTGGTCGCTAAGTCCGTCGCAAAACACTATTCACAGCAAAACACCCAAAACTGAAACAGGGGAAGCGCTTAATAGGAAAACTAAAACAGAACATACACTAAACAAAATAACAAGACACTAAACAACACTAACACAGGCACTAACACAACACTAACAATTAAACATAAAATACGAAATAATTAAACACTAACACGACACAAGCTATTATGAACCTTTGGACACTACTCCCGGCAACGGCGCCAAATTTGATCGAGGCCGTACCCGAATCAAATAAACATGAAAATGCAGTAACTAGGAAGTGATCCTAGGTCGTTTCCCAACGAGCAATGATAAATCAAATGTTCATAATATACTTGCAGTAACAGTAACGATTGGAGGGGTTTGTTTGTTTTGTGATTTAAAGAACAGAACAAGTAAACTGGAATACGAAACTAATAATATTTAAAATGGGTTGTTTCCTCTTATTCAGAAGCCATTCTCTTGTCCTGGGTTATGGAGAATTCGTCCCTAACAGTTAACCACCTAATTCAACCCTATTTCAATTTACTAAGCGAAAATCAACTTAGGGTTGTCAATACGTGATTAGGCAACACATACACCAGTTAGCCCTTCGTCCATTAAGCATGAACGCAAGTTAGGCTTAGAGGCAATTAATCAAACACGAAGTGTGCACAAATTAATGTTAACGAATTTGGGTTAACTGGTGAAGGGAAAACTGCCAGGAAGCCACATTATAAACGAAACCTCAAAGAGAGTTGAGCTTCGTCCTCAAAAGGAAACAACACCAGAATATTTAGCCTTCCATAGATTCAAACAGAAAATGTAAATGAAACTAAAAGCAGAAACGTAAGCAAAGCAGAAACGTAAATGAAGGCAGAAGAAGAAACAAGAATGAAATTGTAATTAGAAGCAGAAAATGGAAAATTGCATTACGTGAACAGTAGCATTAGAACAGAAAAACGTAAAAACCATAAACCCTATGCTCTGAATAATAGTCTAACAGAATAGCCTTCCATAAATCCCAAGGCTGCTATTTAAAAAGAGTCACTCAAAGTCACTGGGCCCTATTACAATATTCTGGCCCAAAACGAAATAAACACTGAACCACATAAAATAAAATTGCAATCTCCTAATTAGAAATTAACTAAGGTAAGCGCTGCTTTATTTTCCCTCTTCAAGTCCACAACCAAAATCCAGATTAAGCCCAATGGTTCATTAATTCCTGAAATTAGATTAAAAACATCAAATTAGCTAAATGAGCCCAAATAATAAAACTACCTAATTAATTTGACAATTAAGACTAATCAGTAATTAAAATGATAAAAAAAGGGTTTAAGAAATAGAAGAAAATGATGGCACATCAATCACCCTTCCCCTAGCCTCCTTTTCCGCGTACACTCGGGCAAACTCGTCCGCCACTTTGTGCTCGTGGGCCATGGCTAGATCTAATTCTTCTTGGTACCTGCTGATGATGGCTAACATGTTGGTCTCTGTCTCGCATAAACGCTGAGACAAGCTTCTCTTGGACCTTAGGCAAACCATCAGCTCATCCTTCAAGATCAAATTGTCTACTCGTGATTGGTCCCTTTCCTCTCTTTGGAGCTTAAGCTCGCTGTTACTGCCCCACAGAGCCCCTCGGAATTTGTTCCAGCCATGTTCTTCCCTACGAGCCCTTTTGGTCTCTCGTTCCAAGGCCTTGGTGGTAGCTATATTTACGTCTCTCAGTTCGGCATTCTCCTTTCGGATCTTAAGAGCTGCTGATTTGAACCTTTCTTTGACTGTTTGGGCTTGCTCGAGTTCTACCCTAAGGGCCTGCACCTCTTCATCTTCCTCTGGTGCTTCAACTTCCACCCCTTTAGTGGTTCTCAAACTCGGGAACCAATCCAAACCTTGCATGTGGGCTTTCAACCACTTACGGTAGCCGCCGATGGGCCCGTTGTTATTGCCTCTGAGTTCCTTGTCCTTCTTTTGCACCATCTCCCATGCCTTGCAAACCTTCTGAAGCGCCTCCACGTTGGTGTTATTGAAACCTCATGCAATAATAGGTGCGAGCTCTCCCTCTAGTGGTGCCCCTCTCATAGGGTAGCCAAGTTGTCTTATAGCAAGAATGGGATTGTAACTAATGCAACCCCTTGTCCCCATCAAGGGAACATTTGGAAATACTCCGCACGAAATAAGAACCCCGGTTCTTTCTTCTTTCCATCGGGGGAACCAGTTGGCAAACGCTCCTTCTTTACTTGCTAAGAATTGGTCCCAACTTGCCTCTCTTTTCTCTGTGCATAAACGGTGGCTTTCTAGCGGGCAAGCATGTCTCACCTCTTGGCAGAAGAGGTGTGAAACCAACCATACGTAGAGGGCCAGAGTACAGCAAACAATCCTTGTACTGCTCTTTTCACATCTTCGGTCAAAGGTGTCATATAGATCTGTTGGGATAGCAACAACCGAGCTTTCCTTGCGATCATGAAAGGCGAGAAAAGCGTCGATCGTTGCTAGGTCCACCAACCCATCCACATTTGGAAAGAGGACTCCTCCGAAGATCAAAAGTGCGAGGATGTCTATGAACGGGGCCTATTCGCCTCTACCTGCCAAGATTCTTGCTTTTTCCTCCAAACATTTTCTCGGTACTCCAACCACCTTATTTTCGACTTGCTTTCTGTGGTCTAATTCCTGTGCCGAGATTTGGACTATCTTAGAAATTCTAGCTAAAGAGGGATAGAATCCTGAGAAGAGGTATGGTTTCCTTCCCCCTAGAGGGCATCCTAGGATCTCTTCAAATTCTTCCACCATGGGTGATAGCTGGAAGTCCCCAAAGGTGAAGCACCTCAACGGCTGGTCATAATACTGGGCAAGGGAGGCAATGGCCTCCGTGGAGACTTCAGCCATGGCTAGGTCCTAGATTTTATCGTAAGCTTTGCGAAAAGCTTGTCGTTGGAGCTGACCCATCAACTGCCCTAACTCTTTTAGACTGGTGATTCCCAGGCTCTTGACCTTGACTTGATAGAACCTCTTTTTAAGCGAAGGTGCTTGACTTGATCCCATGTTTTACTAAAGTGAAATAAAACCCAGTGCGAATCAAAACTCCGACATCTATCATGGGTGGAATGGATGAATGCATGAAGAAATGCATAAGACACAGATGCAATTTATGAATACGGGAGCCCGGGAAATTGTCCCCTTCTTAGATACAACATTTGGGCAGCATGGCACCCGACGTATGTATTTGAGAAGGCGACACGGACCCTCCATCGGTTCGACAAAGTGAGGGGATCAAGACGGAATCCATGCATGATGCATATGCGAAGGGCACAATACTGGGATGTACACAGTACGGCAATATCCGCAAACAAATATAAGCAAAGGCATGCATGACATTTAGCACTACATGCATGGCAGTGTTAAAAATGGCATGCAGCGTGTTTGCTCCGTGCCCCTATTTTAGGGACCTACATGGGAGGAAACTAAAAGGGCTTTTAGTAATAATTCCCAAGGTGGTCATATTCTCTTGATGGTCTCTAGAGGTATCATCCCCTTTGAAGAACATATTGCGGCAGTAGGGACTACTAGCAACAATATTTTATCAAATAGAAAAACTCTAGATGAGGGTTCACTGTTATCAAGCAAGTTGGAGACCTAGCATGACCACAGATTCACCTCCACTCCTTATGTTCCCACGGACCCAGGTATAGGGCCCCTTTTCAACTCACCGTGTGTGCAAATAGTGTTGATGTTTGTGTGCATCAAATGAATAAATATTTACCTCATGCACACATTTAAAGAACACACTAAAAGCATCAAAAGTGTTTATATGTACAAGAACATAAGGAAAAAGACAAAGAAAAAGAACAAAAGGGAAGTCATGGTAAGGAAAGCACACTAATTGATTGGCCTAACTTTCTAAAAACAGTCCCCAGTGGAGTCGCCAACTGTTGCAACCTACCCTTCGGCGGGAGGGCGACGCAAGACTCACGGGTGCGTCTTCCAAGAACGGAAAATGCGCAGAGTCGCCACCAACGTTTATTCGAGGAAAACGTTGGAAAAACCAGAAAAGATGTGGTCTACGAACTTTAAGTGTGAAAGGTTCGGGAGTTGTATTTACGCACGGGGTAGGTATTAGCACCCCACGCGTCCGTCACAAGGGACGACAGCCTTTAATCAAGTGTGCAAATATGACTTCAATTTGTTTTATTTTCCCTTTTACGTTTTTTTGTGTTTTTTATGCCTTTTATATTTTTTATCTTTTTGGGGTTGACAAGGGTGTTTCCCTTGCTCCTACGTATTCCCTAATTGTGATAAGGAAATCAGACCTACGTAGTTCTTTGGGAACTAAACATTTGGTTAAGTTGTTTTTATCCTTTTTCGCAAGATATATATTTTGATTGAACAAAAAAAGGTCGTTTTAAGGCGTTGGACCATTAAACGATCTTTCGATTCTTTTGAGAGGAGAGAAAACATTAAGGCATTGGACCATTAATGATCTCTTGTTTTCTTGAAAGAAGTGCCAAAGTTGTGTGTTGGCTTTAGGCTTTCAAAAGTCCACGTTTAACCAATAAAAGCAAAAAAGACCATTTAAGGCATTGGACCTTAAAATGTTTTTTTAGGTGATGACAAAAACTTGATTTGTGAATTGATTTTAGCCTTAGTTTCACTTTGGTTATTAATCAATTCGATCAAGAAAGAAAATCCCAAAGAAAAAACGTCCGATTGATTTTTTTTTTATTATTTTATTCAAAGATATTTTTTTATTATTATTTTATTATTTTGCCTCTTTTTGGTTTTAAACGTGGTTACCGCTTGAAAGATCGGTCGAATTTTATTCTAACAGAGATTAAAAGATATTACAACTCAAATGATCGGTGGAAAATTATTTTATTTTTTGATTAGGTGAAAAAACGATTTAAAAAATGATTAAAGCACGTCAAAATGGGGTACGGAAAGCAAATGAAATAATAATAAAAGCACTTGAAACAAGTGGGGACCACTAAGGGCACTTAGAATGAATTGAAAGGTTCGATTTTGGGAACTTACCAGTTGAAGACTAAAGAACGACGAAGAACGAACGAAGAACGATGAAGAACGGTGGAAAATGTTCACGAAATCGCCCACGGAAACGTCTCGGAAGCGTTACGGAAGCGTCTAGGCTTGGATTTTCTTCACGGAAACAATTTTTCTCACTAATTTTAAGTGAATCTCAGATACCAGGAGGGTCGAACGAATTTGATATGCCCTCTTTACCCTATTTATAGGGGAAAAAAGGGAGGTGGTTGTCGCCTAGCTCGCCCAAGCGAGCTAGGTTGCTTCCATCAGAAGGCACTGCCTTCTGTTGGAACATCCCGGAAGGCCCAAGTGGGCCTGATTGCTATTTGTACACCCCTATTTACTAAATACACCCCTCTTTGCCCCTTTTTTGCTGATTCTTTTTCCGTAATGTTACGAAACTTTACGAATTATGTAACGATACTTGTTTTCTTTCCGTAATGTCATGAAACTTTACAAATTACGCAACCACCCCCTTTTTGACTTCTAGAATGTTACGGAACTTTACGAATTGCGCAATAATGCTTCCTTTCGACTCCCGACATGTCACGGAACTTCACGGATTGCCTAACGATGGGTGTCAAGTTCCTCGAAGTGGTCATGCGAAGGTCGCATCCCACCAAACAGATGGTCCTCGGACGAAATTAGGGTATGACAAATTGGTTTAAAATATCTTCCATCTTGGACAATCTATCTAGCTGAGCTTGTTGTTGTTATGGACACTTATTCGAAGAACCTCCATACGAGTTGTTAGAAGGACCTGCAAAAGAAGTGTTACTTAGACTAGAATATGCATTATTATGAGGTCTTCAGCCATAAGGCTTATTTGAACTTGAGCCCACCCTTATAGCCTTGGTAGCTTCCTTGAATGTTTTGTTGAGGTCTGGCTTGGTTCTGCACATGATGGGCCTCCTCTTCTTGTTGTCCATCACCAGGTGCTAAATTGTGGCCATTCTGATGATTACCACCACAGAAATCACATCTCAAAATTTGTTGAACTTGGTGAGCTTGATGTGTTTTATGTGGTCCACCCTGGTGATATTGCTGAGGAAGTTGGCATATCTGCTTCGTTAAGGCCTCCATTTGTTGCGTCAAGAGTTTGTTTTGTGCTAGAATTGCATTTTGAGTGTCCAACTCCATTATACCTTTTCTTTGAGTTAGAGCTCTATCATGATGACTTTGATAATCACTGGCTCTATGGAGTCAATGATTACAATGGCTTCCTCTGCACTCTTGGACATCATAGTGCCTCCAGCTGAGGCATTAAGGATCATCTTTGTTTGAGGTCTCAAACAACTATAAAAGATATCCAGTTGTGCAACATCATCAAAGTTATGGTTTTGGCACCTCTACAACAAAGCTTTGAATCCACGTCTTACACAGAGGTTCGTCAGATCCTTGGTGTCGCAACCTACCTTTCGGCGGGAGGGCGACGCGAGGGCTCACCGGTGCGTCTTCCAAAGGAGGAAAATGCGCGGAGTCGCCACCAACGTTTATTTGTGGAAAACGTCAGAAAAACCGAAGGAAACCGGTCATGAAGAATATTCCAGATTCGGGAGTTGTATTTACGTTTGAGGAAGGTATTAGCACCTCTCACGTTTGTCCCAAAGGACAACAGCCTTAAATTAGAATTGTGTGAAATTGTGTACCTAAACTTTTATTTCCTTTTTATTTTTGAGGTCGACAAAACCGGGGCTCTTGCTCCTACGTACCCTCCATCTAAGAAGAAATCAGACCTACGTAGTTCTTTCTTAAGGGTGAATCAAGCGATTTCTTTTACTTGGAATGTGGTCTTTTTAAGGCGTTGGACCTTAAAAATGATACATTTTTACTTGGTAAGAAAAAGTAAGGTACTGAACCTTAAAATCCTTTTTAGTGATTTTTTTGTGGACGAGCTTGACTTTGCGACTTGATTTTAGCCTTAGTTTCACTTTAGTTATTAGTCAATTCAATTAATAAAGGGAAATCCCAAAGAGAAACGTCCGATTGATTTTTTTGGTTTATTTTACTAAAAGATATTTTTTTATTATTATATTATTATTTTACCTCTTTTTGGTTTCCAACGTGGTTACGGTATGACCGAACGGTCGGATTTCATTTTAACAGGAATTAACGGATATTACAAATCAAATGATCGGTGGAAATTTATTTTATTTTTTGATTAGGCGAGGAAATGACTTAAGTAAATGACTGAAGCACGTCAAAAGGGGGTACGGAAAGTAAATGAAACGAGAATAAAAGTACACGAAACAAATGACGACCACCACGGGTACATAGAATGAATTGAAAAGTTCGATTTTGGGAACTTACCGGTTGAAGACCGAAGAACGACGAAGAACGAACGACGAATGCCGAAGAACGGTTGAAAATTTTCGCGAAATCACCCACTGAAACGTTACGGAAACGTTACGGAAGTGCCTCGGCTTGGATTTTCTTCACGGAAACAATTTTCTTCACTAATTTCTTCACTGAACCCCTTCCTTCATCACTCCTCCCTCTATTTATAGCAAAATAGGGGAGGAGCTTGCCACCTAGCTTGCCCAAGCGAGCTCAGCTCGCCCAGGAGAGCCAGGTTGCTTCCTCCAGAAGCAACCGCCTTCTGGAGGAAGAATCTGGAAGGCCCAAGTGGGCCTGGTTTCTATTTGCACCCCCTTCTTTACTAAATACACCCCCTTTGCTTTTTTTGGTGATTCTTTTTCCGTAACGTTACGAAACTTTACGAATTTCGTAACGATACTTGTTTTCTTTCCGTAAGGTTACGGAACCTTACGGATCATGTAATTACTCCATTTTTAGCTTTCGAAAAGTTACGGAAACTCACGAATTGTGTAACAATACTTCCTTTTGATTTCCGGCATGTCTTGGAACTTCACGTATTGTGCAACAAAGGGTGCCAAGTACCTTGAAGCGGTCAACCAAAGGTTGCATGCCATCAAACAATAGTCCCCGGACGAAATTAGGGTATGACACTTGGGAAAACATCGCGATGGAGGATTTTGCGTTGATAAATCTTGATGGAGGAAAGAACCTCGCTATGAATTTCTCCTCCACCTCTTCCCAAGTGTTGAGGCTTTTATTTGGATGTGATTGGAGCCATGTTTTTTCCTTACCTGCTACTGAAAATGGAAAAGCTCTGAGGTAGAGAGCTTCATCATCTTCGTTAGAAGCTCCCATAGTACTGCTTAATTCTATGAAGGTAGACAAATGTGTGTATGGATCCTCATGATCAATTCCAGCGAAGCGATGTGAGCCAATTAGACTAAGTAATGTTGGCTTTAATTCCATGATCTTATTGTTGAAAGGAGGAATAACTATGTTGTTGTAATGTTTTGGGCCTTGTTGATAAGCATAGTCACTCAGAGTCCTCCTCGATGGTCTATTTCCTTCTCCTCTTCTTTCAGCCATTTTATTTTCTACAAGTGGCTTATCAGTTGAAAGATAATCAGAAGAAGACTTACTCGGTGTTATAATGGTTGCTTGTTTCTTTTTCTTTCTATTCTTCCTTTCAGTCTTGGTAATTTTCGGATCAAATGGCGTTGTATCCTATGGATTTTTCCCTCGCATAAAGGAAAAAAGAACACACTACAGCAACCCGTAAGCACCAAGGTTAGAGAAAATAAAAGAGAAAATTTATACAAGATCAAAATGAAAGAAATAAATATAGAAGTAAGAAAAAATAAAATAGAGAATTTATACAAAATCAAAAGAAATAATTGCAAAAGAAAAATAGCCTATCAAACTAAAAGTTTAAATCCGAAAGAACTAAGTGGATGACTCAAGTCCCCGACAACGGCGCTAGAAACTTGTTAGACTTTTGGCAAGCGTACTGATCGAGGCCGTACCCGAATCAAATGAACATTAAAATGTAGTAACTAGGAAGTGATCCTAGGTCATTTCCCAACGAGCAATGATAAGCCAAATGTTCATAACAGATAGTAGGAAATAGTAACAAATTGGGGGGGGGGGAGGGGGGGGGTTGTTTGCTTTTGTAAATTAAATAGCTAGTAAAATTGAATTAGAAAAATATCAGAATTAAAATACGTTGCTTCCCCTTGATTCACAAGCAAGTCTCTTATCCTAGGTTGCGAGAATTTATCCTTTATCAGTTTAACCACTTAATCCAACCCTAAATTAAATTACTAAGCGAAATTTAACATAAGGCATTCTTTATGTGATTAAGCAACACATACACCAATTACTCATAAACGATCATTAAGCATGACGTAAATTAAGCGCAGAGACAATTAATCAAGCACTAAGCATGCATGAACTAATAGCAACAAATTTAGATTAATTAGTGAAGAGGAAAAACTGAACAGAGTTTAAAATTAATAATAGAACCTCAAAGAGAACTATGCTTGATCCTCAAGAGAAAGTGTCGCAACCTACCCTTCGGCGGGAGGGCGACGCGTGACTCGCGGGATGCGTGTTCCACGAAAGGAATACGCGCGGAGTCGCCACCAACGTTTATTTGAGGAAAACGTCGGAAAAACCGGAAAAGACGCGATCTACGAACTTTTAAGTGAAAGGTTCGGGAGTGGTATTTACGCGCGGGGAAGGTATTAGCACCCCACACGTCCGTCACAAGGGACGGCAGCCTTTAATCGAATGTGCAAACATGACTTTGATTTTTACGTTCCCTTTTATGTCCTTATATCCTTTATACCCTTTTTATATTTTTTCTCTTTTTGTGGTCGACAAGGGTGTTTCCCTTTGCTCCTACGTATTCCTCAATTTGCGATGAGGAAATCAGACCTACGTAGTTCTTTCGGAACAAAGTGTTTGGTTTAAGTTTGTTTTTTGTCTTTTTTGCAAAATATGTTTTTTATTTGAACAAAAGGTCATTTAAGGTGTTGGACCATTAAACGGTCTTTTGATTTTGAAAGGAGAGAAACGTTAAGGCATTGGACCATTAACGATCTCTTGTTTTTGAAAGGAGAGAAACGTTAAGGCATTTGGACCATTAACGATCTCTTGGGGTGGTCGACAAAAGCGGGGCTTTTGCTCCTACGTATCCTCAATTGCGATGAGGAAATCAGACCTACGTAGTTCTTGCAAAAGCGGTAAAGTCACATGTTGATTTTATGCTTTTGAACGGTCCATGTTAACCGATAAAAGCAAAGAGGACCGTTTAAGGCGTTGGACATTAAAACGGTTTTTAGTGATTTTTCGGAAAAAAAACTTGATTTGTGAGTTGATTTTAGTCTTAGTTTCACTTTGATTATTAATCAATTCATTCAAGGAAACTTCCAAAGAAAAACGTCCGATTGATTTTTTTAATAATTTTATTCAAAGATATTTTGATTATTTTATTATTATTTTTCAAGATATTTTGATTATTTTATTATTATTTTACTTTTTTTGGTTTAACCGAGGTTATAGCGTGAACGATCGGTTAGATTTCGTTTTAACAGTGATTAAACGAGATTACAACACAAATGATCGGTTGAAATTCATTTTATCATTTATTAGACGAGAAAACGGCTTAAATAAATGGTTAAAGCACGTTAAAAACGGAAGAAAAGAAAACTGAAAGTAAACGAAATTAAAGTGAAAGTACACAAAACAAGAAATGAATTGGAAGTCTCGAATTCGAAAACTTACCCGTTGAAGAACGAAGAACGAACGAAGAACGGATGAAGAACGGTGAAGAACGACGAAGAACGATGAAGAATTTCCACAGAATCGCTTACGGAAGCGTTACGAAAGTACTTCGACTTGATTTTTCTTCACGAAAACGTGTTTTTTGCCCAAAATAGCCGAAATGCATAGCCAAAGGGGTCTTGAACATTTTGAAACAACTCCCCCCTCCCCTATTTATAGAAAAAAAAGGAGGTGCTTGCCGCCCAAAGACTTAATGAAGAAGATTTCTAAGCGCACCCGAATTACTAAGTTCACCCCCCTTTTCGTATTTTACGGAAAAGTTACGGAAGCCTTACGGAACTGTTTTCGAATTTGATTTTCATCTTTTTTCTCTTCCCTTTCACCAATGATAAGTGGAATATGCTTACCCAAGGTTTTCGGAAATTTTACGGAAGTATTACGGAAGCCGCGGAAGCCCCGAAAACCATTTTTCAAAAAACGTGGAGGAGCTTGCCGCCCAGTTGCTTCCTCCTTAAGCAACCCAACTTCCAAAATGTTCTGGAAGGGCCTAGATTTGAATTGCTATTTACACCCCTATCTTGATAAGTTCACCCCCCTTACCTTTTTTGGTGATTCTTTTTTCGTAAAGTTACGGAAACTTACGAATCTCATAACGATACTTGTTTTCTTTCCGTAATGTTACAGAACCTTGCGGATTACATAATCATCCCCTTTTTGACTTACGGAATGTTACGAAATCTCACTTAATTATGAAACGATGCTTCCATTTGATTTCCGGTGTGTCACGGAAACTTACGGATTGTGCATCAATATTTTTTGGTTTTCCGGCATGTCCTGGAATTTCACAAATTGCCTAATGATGGGTGCCAAGCACCTCACAAGGACCAAAGAAAGGTCGCATGTCATCAAGCAAAGGTCCCCGGACGAAATTAGGGTATGACAGAAAGCAACGCTGGAGACTTAGCCTTCCATTAATCAATAGAGAATGAACTTATAAATTCAAGAACGAAATTTTATTGCTACTAAAATTGCAAAACAAAAATAATGTCTAAAAGAAGAAAAGCCTAAAACTAAAAACGAAAAATAGGAGAGAGAGAGAGAGAGAGAGAGAGAGAGAAGAGAGGGGGCTAAACTAGAACCTTGGTGCTGTTATATAGTTTTCCAGCCCCAAAGCTTACAAATCTATTTTAAATCCAAGCTCATAAATAAAATCAAATCAAATCTAGATAAGATAAGATCTAGATGAAATAATATCTAGATGAGATCAAATCTAAATAATATCTAGATAAGATAAGATAAGATAAGATCTAATTTTGTAGAATAAAATAGTCTGCCCTCTTCAAGTCCAAGCCCAATTCTGGATTCATGCCCAAGCCCAATACTTCATTAATTCCTGAAATTAGATTAAAAACATCAAATTAGCTTAATGGGCCCAGATAATAAAATTGCCTAATTAATTTGACAATTAAGATTAATCAGTACTTAAAATGGTGCAAAAAGGGTTAAGAAATAGGAGAAAATAATGGCACATCAAAACCCCCCATACTTAGCCTTTTGCACTCCTGGGCAAAATGAAATAAAGAACAAAATCCAAGGATATCAAAGAGAGACAAACAAAACATTTACATATTTCTCAATGAACATCAAGGAATGAAAGGAATGGGTAACATCTAACATGAAGAAATCCAAAGAGTCAAGACATTCGTGAAAATTATCCAAGCAACCCAATCATGGCAAAATAGTTAATCAGCTCAAGAATGAAAAGTGATAAAGTCTCACAAGATATACACTCTATCTCTCAAGTGTTTAGGCTACAATTTACTCTCGAAGCATCCATGAAAACAAACACCACATAGACTTGGCAAAATTCTAAAATTGACAAACACATGCACATGAGGATCAAAAGGTCTTTAAAGGTTGTAATGGGGCCAAGGACAAGGTAGGGAAAAAAATATGGAACAAGTAGTTGAATCCCAAAGGAATAGAGGAGCAATGGGGAATAAGTAGAAATTAAGCACAAGTAGTAAACCCAAACACTCTAATATCAACAAAATCAACCAAGGCTCCCAAATCAAGTCCTCATAACAAGACCTCATTTATTCAACTTCACTTCTTTTCTTCTTCTTTTATTTTCTCTTTTTTTTTTTTAACAGTGCGAATTTGCAGAATTTGCAGCAATTGAAATTTTTTTTCAATTTTTTTTTAATCAGTACGAATTTGAAGATTAAAGCAAGAACTAGGCAATATATATATACATCAAGCATGGCCAAAATAAAACATTAAGCATGGCCAAAAATTATAACTTCCAATTAAACATACCCCCCCCCCTACACTTATTCCCAGCTTATTCCCAAAACAATTCCAAAGTTCCAAAATTCCTTAAGGGTAAGGTGATATCATGGTTTTTCACTTAAGGCTTGTAATGAGCTTCAAAACAAAGAAAGGGGAACATAGGCTCAAAGGGGCTGTCAAAGGAATTAATTCAAGGTAAGTCCATTTGGCTAGAAGCTTATAAGAACAAAATTGCCTAAATCATTTCCAAATATGCATGTGAATTAGGAAGTATCAACAAGAATCAAGCCAAGGCTATTGTGCAAGCAATCAATGGGGCAAAACACACCAAAAGATTATGATGATGGATGGCTCAAATTCTCACAAAGGTAAACTTATCACTTTCAAATTAAGCTTTCAAAACTATCATGACATGTAGAGGAAAAACAAGGATTTCAAATCACAAAATGTCAAGAGACTTTTATTTTCAGAACAATTACCCATTTCTTGAACATATCCTATAATTCAAAGAAAAATATGCAAAGTTGTACATGCAAACAGAATTGACCTAAAATATTAAACTAGAAACCCAACAAAACTAACAAAATTAACAAATTTAACAAAACTAACAAAATTAACAAAACTAACAAAACTAGCAAAACCAAAACCAAAGAACACTCCCCCCCATACTTAAACAACACATTGTCCTCAATGTAGCACAATTAAAAGATTAAAAGCAATTAAACCATCAAATAAAATCGGACAAATGTAATAAAAGTAAAGGAGGAGATAGGAAAAGAAAAACTCCCTAAGTCATGGTGGAAAAGAAGTAAGCTGAAGTAAGGAGATCTTTTCAGCAAGGACAACCCCCAATGTGTAATTGGATGCACTGCACATTAGCTCAAATGGGGTTATCCAATCAGGTGCCTCCTTTTGCAACAAGTTGGATAGTGGAAGGGCTACTTTGCTAAAATCTCTTATAAAGTACATGTAGAATCCTGCATGACCAAGAAAAGATCGCACCTCTCGCACGCAAGAGGGGTAAGGCAATTGTGAAATAACAAAAATTTTTGCAGGATCTACTTCAATGCCCTTTTTGGAAATAATGTGGCCTAAAACTATACCTTGCTCAACCATAAAATGACATTTTTCAAAATTTAGAACAAGGTTAGTTTCGGTGCATCTATTCAAAACCTTTTCTAGATTATCCAAACAAATATCAAAAGAGGATCCATATACAGTGAAATCATCCATAAACACCTCTATGCAATTTTCTAAAAAATCACTAAAAATACTAATCATGCACCGCTGGAAGGTACTAGGGGCATTGCACATGCCGAAAGGCATCCTCCTATAGGCAAAAGTGACGAGGGGCAGGTGAATGTGGTCTTTTCCTGATCCTCAGGAGCAATAGTGATTTGCATATAACCAGAAAAACCATCAAGGAAACATTAGTGAGATTTACCTGTCAGGCGTTCAAGCATCTGGTCAATGAATGGCAGGGGAAAATGGTCCTTTTTGGTAACCTGGTTCATCCTCCTATAGTCGATGCAGACTCTCCAACTATTCTGCACCCGAGTAGGAATCAACTCCTCCTTCTCCATTTTTATCACGGTGAGGCCGGTTTTCTTCGGGACTACCTGGATGGGACTTACCCATTGGCTGTCGGAGATAGGATAAATGATTCCAGCTTGCAAAAGCTTGGTTACCTCCTTCTTCACTACATCAAGAATCATCGGGTTGAGTATTCTCTGTGGCTGTCTTACTGGTTTAGCCCCATCCTCTAAATTTATTCGATGCATACATGTGGATGGGCTAATACCAGGAAAGTCCACCAGGGTCCAGCCTATAGTCTTCTTATGCTTCTTGAGAACTGATAACAGCTTTTCCTTTTGCTCATCAGCAGGGGAGGCATATATAATTACTGGGAAACTTTTGCTATCATCCAAATAAGCATATTTTAAATTTGATGGTAGAGGCTTCAATTCTGGTGTGGGCGGCTGGATAATGGTAGAAAGAGATGGTTTCTCAGCCTGTACCTCATAAAGAAAGTCAAAGGTATATGTACTTCTTGAAACATGGTTAGTTCTATCTGACTCTAGAAAATCAATCTCAAGGGGTAAAACATCACCAGACATGTAATCAATATCAAATTCAGATTCATTCTCAGCATCAAATTCAGACATATGATCAAGTACAAATTCAGATTCAATGCATGAAGAGTGACAGGCATGCAGATTAGAATGAAGATCAGTCATGTATTCATCAACAATATGGTCAATTATTTCAACACGAAATGCAGAAAGATCTTCAGATGGGTGTTTCATAGCATCAAGAATATTAAAATGAACAGTTATATCACTAAACTCCATAGATAGTGTGTCTACATATACATCTATCTTAGTTCTAGCAGTTTTCATAAAAGGTCTGCCTAGAATGATGGGAACTGATCCTCTAGAAAATCCCTCCTCCATATTCAAAATATAAAAATCAACAGGGAAAATCAGTTCACCAACTCTAATTAAGACATCCTCTATGAAACCAGCAGGATAGGCAACACTTCTATTAGCTAAATGAATTACCACATCAGTTGACTGCAAAGGACCAAGAGATAGAGAATTAAAAATAGACAAAGGCATAACACTAACAGAAGCTCCTAAATCTAGCATGGCATTGTCAAACTTACTGTTCCCAATAATACAATGTATGTTGAATGTACCTAGATCTTTACATTTTTTAGGGATTTGGGGAACAAATTTACCAATCAATGCGGAGACATTTCTGCCCATGCTAATTCTTTCACTTCCTTTAAGCTTCCGCTTATTAGTGCACAGCTCCTTCAAGAATTTAGCATATCTTGGAATTTGCTTTATTGCATCTAGCAGAGGTGTGTTTAATTCTACTTTTCTAAATGTTTCCAAGATCTCCTTCTCTGTCTCTTCCATTTTTTTGTTGGAATTGCTCTTGGAGGGAATGGAAGAAGGATATGCTGCTTCTCTTTAGGGTCACCTGCATAGAAATTGTTAGGTAACTTACTCTTGACATTTTTGTCATCATCTTTTTCTGGAGCAGAGTGAGGTTAGGCAGGTTCATTTGTTGGTTGAGGTTCTTGACACTGCTTTCCTGATCTCAATGTAATGGCAATCACATTTTTGGGATTCTGGACAAATTGAGAAGGTAATCTGTCAGAATTCTAGGACTGTTGTTGATTTAACTGTGTAGCCAATTGTCCCATCTGATTAGTTAAGCTCTGAATGGAGGCTCTGGTCTCTTGCTGAAACTGCATGTTTTGCATAGTCATTTACCTCACAAGTTCTTCAAGGGAAGGTTGCGGAGGGGCCTCAACTGTTTGTTGTTTCTGGGGCTATTGTTGTTGCTGTTGTTGTGAAGGATTCGACCATCTAAGGTTAGGATGATTCCTCCACCCGGGGTTGTACCTGTTGAGGAGGTCTATTGTAGATGTTTGTAGCATAAGCTTCAGGCTGTTCAATTGCTTCAGATTGTTACACAGAAGGGCAAACGTCTATGTGGTGGTCGGCAGAGGAGCATAAACCACAGAATCTGGTGACAGGTGCAGATTTTTTATTCATGGCCAGTTGGGTTACCAAGTTAACCAAGGCATCTAGTTTACCTTCAAGCTTCTTAGTCTCAGCTGATGAAGATGAATTTGTGGCTACTTCATGCACTCCTCTAAGAACAATAACATCATTTCTTGCACTGAATTGTTGGGAGTTGGAAGCCATCTTCTCAATCAAATTCCTAACTTCATCAGGGGTCATATCACCAAGAGCTCCACCACTGGCAGCATCAATCATACTCCTCTCCATGTTGCTAAGTCCCTCATAGAAATATTGAAGAAAGAGTTGCTCAAAAATCTGGTGGTGAGGGCAGCTTGCACACAATTTCTTGAATCTTTCCCAGTACTCATATAAGCTTTCTCCACTAAGTTGCCTGATGCCTGAAATGTCTTTTTTGATGGCAGTGGTCCTAGATGCAGGGAAGAATTTCTCCAAGTACACCCTCTTAAGGTCATCCCAGCTGAAAATGGACTTGGGAGCAAGGTAGTATAGCCAATCTTTTGCCACTCCCTCCACAGAATGAGGAAAAGCCTTTAGAAAGATATGATCTTCTTGGACATCCGGGGGCTTCATGGTGAAACAAACAATATGGAACTCCTTAAGATGCTTATAAGGATCTTCACCTGCAAGACCATGAAACTTGGGCAGCAAATGTATTACTCCAGTCTTGAGAACATATGGAACACCCTCATCAGGATATTGAATGCACAAGCTTTCATAAGTGAAATCAGGTGCAGTCATCTCCCTAAGAGTCCTCTCACGAGGTGGAGGTTGAGCCATGTTCTCAGTATAAAAATTAGTAGCGGAATGTTCAAAATCAGAATATTTAGAATCACCCTCAACAGAATGCTCAAAATGCTCAAAATGCACAGAATGACCAGGATGCACACTATGCCTAACAAATCTATGAAAGGTTCTATCTATTTCAGGATCAAAGGGTTGTAAATCACTTGGATTGCCCCTAGTCATGCACTATATGCAGCAAATAATGTGTTTCTCAACAAGCGCCTAACAAGGGGGTAAAACTACAACTATACTCAAACGATATCAAAATAAGTTGAAATTTTGTGAGGAACACCCTAAAATCATGAAACGATAGCACAAAAAATTTCAAACAAAATTTCAAAGTCTAACTATGGAAACGGCCTAAGGAAAGTTTAGAAAAATAAAACAATAAAACTTGAAAAAAAAAACTTAGTGAACAGGCGATTATGGCTAGTTAGAGACCTCAACCAAGCTTCTCTGGGTTGCCATAGTATGAGAAATTTTTTTCTACCCCAAATGCATATAAAATAATAGTCGTTCGGATACCCAGAGCAAAAGTTATGGTCGTTTTAAGTTTTGCTAAAAATAAGTTCTCATTTTTTTGAATCTCTCAAATCCAGCCACACCAAGTGTTCCTGGTATTTTTCACACAAAATATGGGTCAAAATAACCTACCACACAAAAATTCAGCCAAAAATAACAACCCTAACTATAAAAAAAAATCGCCAATTAAATTGTCAACAGCCATCGCTAATTCAATCGCTAATGTAATGTTGTGTGAACAGTAACACAGAATCAGTCTCTAATTCCGTCACTAAGCACTATTCACAGCAAAACATAAAACTGAAATAGGAAAAGCACTGAACAAGGGGTACTACAAAACTGCAAAACAGAACATCAAATAAAACAGAACAACGCACTAACACAATATACTAATACAACACGAACACACTAAACAAAAGAAGTAAACATAAAACAACTAAACATAAAACATGAATCACTAGCTATTATGAACCTTTGGACCACTGCTCCCCGGCAACGGCGCCAAATTTGATCAAAGCCGTACCCGAATCAAATAAACATTAAAATGTAGTAACTAGGAAGTGATCCTAGGTCATTTCCCAACGAGCAATGATAAACCAAATGTTCATAACAGATAGTAGGAAATAGTAACAAATTGGGGGGGGGGGGGGTTGTTTGCTTTTGTAAATTAAATAGCGAGTAAAATTGAATTAGAAAAATATCAGAATTAAAATATGTTGTTTCCCCTTGATTCACAAGCAAGTCTTTTATCCTAGGTTGCGAGAATTTATCCTTTATCAGTTTAACCACTTAATCCAACCCTAAATTAAATTACTAAGCGAAATTTAACATAAGGCATTCATTATGTGATTAAGCAACACATACACCAATTACTCATAAACGATCATTAAGCATGAATGTAAATTAAGCGCAGAGACAATTAATCAAGCACTAAGCATGCATGAATTAATAGCAACAAATTTAGAGTAATTAGTGAAGATGAAAAACTGAACAGAATTTAACATTAATAATAGAACCTCAAAGAGAACTGTGCTTGATCCTCAAGAGAAAGCAACGCTGGAGACTTAGCCTTCCATTAATCAATAGAGAATGAACTTATAAATTGAAGAACGGAATTTTATTGCTACTGGAATTTCAAAACAAAAATAATGTCTAAAAGAAGAAAAGCCTAAAACTAAAAATGAAAAATATGAGAGAGAGAAGAGAGGGGGCTAAACTAGAACCTTGGTGCTGTTATATAGTTTTCCAGCCCCAAAGCTTACAAATCTGTTTTAAATCCAAGCTCATAAATAAAATAAAATCAAATCAAATCTAGATAAGATAAGATAAGATTAAGATGAAATAATATCTAGATGAGATCAAATCTAAATAATATCAAGATAAGATAAGATAAGATCTAATTTTGTAGAATAAAATAGTCTGCCCTCTTCAAGGCCAAGCCCAATTCTGGATTCAAGCCCAAGCCCAATTCTGGATTCAAGCCCAATGCTTCATTAATTCCTGAAATTAGATTAAAAACATCAAATTAGCTTAATGGGCCCAAATAATATAACTGCCTAATTAATTTGACAATTAAGACTAATCAGTACTTAAAATGGTGCAAAAAGGGTTAAGAAATAGGAGAAAATAATGGCACATCACGCACCAATTGTCATTGTAGGTTTCACATTTATAAAAGAGTTTGTCTCCATGGACTCAAGTTTACTTAATTCATTCAGATACAAGTTATCAGTTCAATAGTTATGTACAAATTTAATCGAATGTCATTTGTTTTGGTTTGATTAACTAAATACAACTTAAAGTAAAAGAATAGTAAAAATAATGGAATCACGTGAATAGCGGAAATACGGAAACACAGAAATACGGAATTCAGTGCATCATAAATATGTAAATTACGAAAACGACTTAAATTAATTCAAGTAAACATAGGATTGGATTCCATTGTTCATACCCTTAGCATCCTAATAAGATTAACATCTATGAATCGTTTTCCAATATTACTAATGCACACATTAAGTTATCCCAAGTCGATCCCTCGCACTTGGAACCTAAGAATATTTACTAAATATCGATCACTCGCATATGCAGTAAATACCCCAGCATTACAATTATATTCTCATGCTTTTTGCATTAAAAATTTTATGCTCAATTCCTAGCAACGTAACGTAAAGAGTAAAATCATTTGGTTCAAATTCTAAGATTACTTTCTAGTCTCACTTAAAATCCAATTTCATGACACTAGTGATCAAATAGAATCAAGCATTATGAGTAGAATGAAATTACCAATAATGAGTAGAAAAGATTCATACATATATAATATCAAAAGGGATACATAAGGGTACAAAGATTACATCCAATCCTTAATAAAAACTAACCGATCATTGTGCAGAGCACAAGGCTAACAAGAGAAATGATGAAGGAAGTGATCCATGATCGCAACTCTGCAGCGCCTCGGCTCCACTTTTCCTTTTCTCCTTCTTCTTCTGCATGTTTCTCTAGTATTTGCTTCAGCTAGATTCCCCTTCCCTTCAACAATGCATGGCTATTTATAGAAAACAACCAAGGAGAGCAGGGAAATTCACCCAGGCAAGCTGCAGCTCGCCCAGGCGAATTATGGCTTAATGGTGAAGGCATCCACTCACCAAAATTTGGCACTTATCAGTTCTATAGAGAATGATCAAGTTGTGAAGGTTTAATCAATGTCATTAGAGTTAGTTCAATCGAATTAATCCCTAAATTCATTGAGATCGCAAATTAGGTTGGAATATCATCTAAACAATCTGTGATTAAAGTCAAAGTTAGGAAATCAATTCCTAAAATAATTTGTTTTCAATCCTAAGCATATTCATAATCATGAAAATTGAAATTAGGATTGATGAAAAAGATGAACATTCACACAGAGTAGAAATACTAAACCAGAACTCAAATTTAGACTTACTTGGAGTGGATCCTTGGATTGATTAAGTGTCTAACCTTCTATGATCATCATCAATTGAAGACCAACGAAATTTATGCAAGAAAAAGGAAGAATATAAGTGAAAAGAGGGAAAAGAATGAAGAATGGTTGAGAGAAAAAGAGAGAGCAGATTTTGCTCCTAAAACTAGGACTACAAGTAACTAAATATGTTTTTGTACAAAATGAACTAGCTAACTAACTAAATTCCACTAATATATAGAGTTACTACTCAGAAGGAAAGGATGGGACTTGATTAGGCCCATCTAGTCTACCTAATTAAACTAATTACACAAAGCAAAGCCCAAATTCGCAGCTCAATTATTTAAGTACAGAGGCTCTAACTTTCATGCCCAATTTGACCCTTGAAATGGCAGAAATGGCCCAATAGTATTTCTGACAAAATTAAATATATTTTTCTTATCTTTCCAGGGACTACTCACATGCTCCATTTGAAGTTCTGTAATGTCCTATAGGCCCTACACAAGGCATATAGTTCAAGTAAGCACAAAATTCCAAAAATAAGCCATGATTATCAATTAAGCTCAATCATTTGCCTAATACCAAAAATGAGTTAAGGTGGGAAAATTGGAGTCAAAGAGAATTCAAATAAGCTAAGAAGAATAGAAAATACTAAACTATAAATTCTCAATCAAATTCCCCCACACTTTATCTTTTGCACTCTTGGGCAAAACTAAAAGAAAGACTAAGAAAAAAAATCAAACTAAAAAAAAATAAGCACAACTAAAAGAAAGGTATAAACAAGGCACACACATTTTTCAATGGATCCTAAAAATGCACAAAAATGTGAGAGATTGAAAATGGAAGAATGGTCTTAAGATAACTAGCAATCCATGAACACATGATCACAAAATGCAAAGTGGACAGGTAGTCAAGTCAAAATTAAGAATGTACCATGGTGATAGAAATCTCTCAAAGAACAACACTCAACCTTATCAAATGTGTATGGGTTTGTGTTTACACTCAAGCACCACATGTAACTAGCACATCCAAATTTTGACAAGACTCTAATCCATTCAACTTGAAATACACATGCATCAAAAGATCAAAAGGACTTTTATTGGTTTATAATGTATGGCTTAAGTGAGGGTGGATATGAGAAGAATATTTAGGCTAAGACTAAGGGGGAAAAGGGGGAATGGGGAGTAAGCCATCAAGTAAAAGGAGGGTTAGAAGAAAAAACAAAGTGGAGAACAACAAAATTAAAATAACAAGAACTTACAAGAATGAAAATGAACCACAACACATTTTTCTTCTTCTTCTTTTCTTTGTTTGTACAATTTTTTTTCTTTTTGAACTTTTGTTTATTTTACTCCCATTTTTTTCAATTGTTTTCTTTTTTATTTTGTTTTCTTTTTTTTCTCTTCACCAAGTCACAAGAAAATGAAATGACAAAAACAAAGAAACTTTCATAAAACAAAGTGCAAATCCTCCACACTTGTTTGAAACCCAATCCCAAAACAATTCCAAAGCCCCTTTTCTCCCTAAAGTTTAGGACAACATGGTTTTCCACTTTTTGGCTTGTAATGAGCTACACAATGAAATGAGTTAAAGGCTCAAAGAGAGTGACGATGGATATCAATGCAAGGTAGACTTATTTGGCTAGTGGCTAAAAGAAAGAAGGCCTAAATCATCTCAATCAATGCATGTGTAACAAGGAATGACAAAAGAGGCAAGGCAAAACCTAGAGTAATCTATCACAATGGTGAACTCACACATGAAAGAGCATGAATGGAATAATGTAATCCATCCACAAAATCCCAAAACTCACAAGGCATCATTCTATCCACAATTGCAACAATGGTTCACATCAAGCATGAAACCTCTCAACTAAAAATGATACATCTCTCACAATTTATACAAGTTAGAAATCCTATGTAAAAGTGCCTCAATTCAACAAAAACATTAGAAAACAGAAACTGCAAATTCTTTCCTTTTTTATTTTCTGTATGTAAAAAATAGTAAAACAACGAAACAAAATAAATACAACAAGACAAAAAATAGAAAACAACAACAAAAAAGAAACAACATACAACTACAGAAAAATAGACATAACAAAATATAGCTAAGCAGAAACAGAAAATAGATACACACACAAAAACTGAAACAAAATACAAAAACACAAATAACAACAAAAACAGTAAAAACAGAAAACAACAATTGTTTTCTAAACCCTCCCCCCACACTTGAAATGCACATTGTCCTCAATGCGAGCATGTAATGAAATGCAAACAAAGAGACAATATATAAAAGAAAAGGGAAGGAAACTCTTCAAGTGTCATTCAAGGCACATCATCACATAAAATTGGCAAGACCAAAGAGAGGTCCTCCATAAACTCCTCCTCCACTTGGGGGCTCTCATGAAAAAGCTTGAGTTGGTGACTGTTTACTTTGAAAACTTTGTCGGTAACCTCATTTTTAATCTCAACTGCACCATGGGGAAAAACATTAGTAATAACAAAAGGACCATCCCATCTAGATCGAAGTTTACCAGAAATAAGCTTGAGGCGAGAGTTAAACAATAGCACTTTTTGGCCAATATGGAACTCCTTCCTAAGAATCCTAGAGTCATGAAATCTCTTAACTTTCTCCTTGTAACTCTTGGAGTTCTCATAGGCTTCTAAGTAGATCTCCTCAAGTTCTTGCAATTGAAGCTTCCTTTTCATACTCGCTTCATCAAATGCCATGTTACAACCCTTCACCACCCAATAAGCATGGTGCTCAATCTCCACCAAAAGGTGGCATGCCTTACCAAAAACCACCCTATAGGGAGACATCCCCAAACGTGTTCGGTAAGCGGTTCTATGGGCCCATAGACCATCCTAAAGTAGCTTGCTCAAATCCTTCCTGTTGGGTTGCACTACATTCTGCAACACTTGCTTGATCTCTCTATTAAAAACCTTCGCTCTGGTTTTACCATCAAGCTTCTTCAACAAGTACCTCAAAGCTGCTTGGTCAGTAAAGACAATAATACGAGAGCAAAGCAAATAAGATCTGAATTTATCTAATGCAAAAAATAGCTAAAAGCTCCTTTTCGATGGTGGTGTAGTTGACTTGGGTTGCATCAAGAGTGTGTAAGGAATAAGCAATGACATGTGATACTCTATCAACTCTCTATGACAAAACATCCCCAAGTGCATAATTGGAGGCATCTCACATGAGCCCAAATGGAAGCTCCCAATCTGGTGGCTGCATGATGGGAGAGGTGGTAAGCCTCTTATTCAACTCCTCAAATGCCTCTTTACCAGGCTGGTCAAGCACAAAATCTACGTCCTTCTGAAGAATATTGGACAATGGCAAGGCAATCTCGCTAAAATCCTGGATGAATCTCCTATAAAAACCTACATGTCCAAGAAAAGAATGTACTTCCTACATAGACGTGGGGTAAGGAAGAGAAGTAATAACATCAATCTTGGCCTTATCGACCTTAATACCTCTACTTGAAACCAAATTCCCTAAGACTATACCTTCATGGACAATAAAATGACATTTTTCAAAGTCAAGAACAAGGTTTGTCTCAATGCATCGGTTAAGAACTCTAGAGAGGCTATCCAAACATACATCAAAGGAAAAACCATAAACAATAAAATCATCCATAAAAACCTCCATGCAACTCTCTAATAAATCAAAAAAGATACTCATCATGCACCGTCGGAAGGTGCCAGCAGCGTTGCATAGGCCAAAAGGCATCCTGGTGAAGGCAAATGTGTTGAATGGACAGGTGAATATGGTCTTGTGCTAGTCCTTCGATGCAATATGAATCTACATGTAACCTAAAAAATCATCAAGAAAGCAATAATGTGATTTACCTGCCAACCTCTCCAAAACCTGATCAATGAATGAGAGAGGGAAGTGATTCTTGTGAGTTGCCTGGTTCAATGCAAACTCGCCAACTATTGGCCACTTTAGTGGATATCAACTCATTATCCCGGTTCCTCACAACAGTGATGCTCGGCTTCTTAGGGACCACTTGGATAGGTGAAACCCAAGTGCTATCTGAAATGGGATAAATGATCCCTGCAACTAGTAGCTTCATCACCTCCTTCTTCACCACATCAACAATGGTGGGATTCAACCTCTTTTGTGGCTGCCTTACAGGCCTGGAATTATCCTTCAAGAGTATCTGATGCATGCATAAGGAAGGATTTATTCCAGGAAGGTCAACAAGTGTCCACCCAATGCCTTTTTGTGGCCTCTCAAAACATGCAGCAACTTATCCTTTTGCTCAAGTGAAAAGCTACTAGATATGATGAATGGAAGCTTTTGAGCATCATCTAAATAGGCATATCTAAGGTGCTCAGGTAGTGGTTTCAGGTCCAAGGAAGGTGGCCAAATAGTGGAAGGCAAGGGAAGGTTGACGGTTGGTGGAAGAGAAATAGGAGGATCAGAACCTGCACCTGCATCACAATCAGAGTGAATTGTAGAGTAAATCTCTATACAAATACTACATACAGTAGCAGACTCGTCAAAGTCATCACAGGTACAATAAAATGAACCAAGATGAAAGTCATAAAAATCAGAAAAATCAGAAAGTAAATTTGTACAAATATCTACACTATCTACTGCATCATCAATGATATCTAAAAGGAAAATAGAATGCACATCTGCAGGATGTCTCATGGCCTCAAAAATATTGAAATGCACAACATCATCACCAAACTCCATGGAAAGAGTTCATGCATGCACATCAATTTTGGTCCTGGCTGTCATCAAGAAAGGTCTTCCTAGGATCAATGTGGACCCATGGTTGGAAGACTCATTCTCCATATCCAAAATGTAAAAATCTGCTGGAAAAATCAGATCCTTAACTCGCCCCAACACATCTTCAATGACTCCAAGTGGAATCGCAACATTCCATTTGGCTAGATGGATGACAACCAGTGGATTTTAAATCACCAAAATGTAGTGATCTATAAACTGATGTGAGCATGACATTAATTAAGACTCCAAGGTCAAGCATGGCACCTACAAAAGTGCAATCTCCAATGGTACAAGGGACAGTAAAAGTGCCAGGATCTTTGAACTTCGGTGGCAAGGTGGATGGTGGAATGGCAGCAACACTTTTGCTCTGTATAAATGCAGAAACATTTCTACCCATCTTCACATGCTCATTTCCTTTCAACTTTCTCTTATGAGTGCACAAATCCTTCAAGAACTTTGGATATTTTGGAATTTGTTCGATGGCATCCAAGAGGGGAATATTGACTTCCACCCTCCTGAAAGTCTCAAGAATATCATAATCAAGCTCCACTTTCTTTGCAAGAATGGATCTAGAAGGAAAAGGTAGAGGAATCTGTTTTGGTGCAGAATATGTTTTGGCACTAGCATCAATTTTGGCACCAGCATCTATTAGCATTGGAAGCTCTATGCCACTCCTCAAGGTAATAGCACTCACATTCCCCTTTGGATTGATAATTGGCTATGCGGGAATATTTCTAGAACCTGGTTGTTGCAACTGGTTAGCAGTTGTAGCTAACTGTCCAATCTAAGTCTGCAGGTTTTGGATGGTGGCACTCACATTCTACTGAAACTGAATGTTGTTGGTAGCCATTTGCTTCATCAGCTCCTCCAAGGAAGGTCTAGAACTTCTATTCTGCACAAGTTATGCAGGTGTAGGTGTAGACTGATGGAATTGTTGTTGTTGTTGTTGTTGTCTGAAAAAAGGAGCTTGGTATTTGTTGGTGGAAGGTTGAACTTGTTGTCGTTTGAATGGTTGTTGTTGTTGTTTTTGCTGCTACTGTTGTGAACCAGGACTATACCTCAAGTTTGAATGATCTCTCCAACCAAGAATATAGGTGTTGGAGTAAGGATTATATTGTTATTTTTGAGGTCTAAATGGTTGTCCAGGTTGCATGGTAGACACATCAATAGCTTGTTCTGTTTCTTGGAGTGTGGAGCATGCATTTGTTGGATGATTAGGTGCACAACAAATACCACACAGCCTTGGTTGATTGGCTGCCATCGCATTCTACTTTTGACCAATGGCTAGCTGCCACACAAGGGATGTCAACTCTGTAAGTTTATTTTCAAGCCTCTGATTATCAGAAACCATAGAAACAAAAACTTCACTTGTAGCAACTCTAAATGGTGCAACAACTCTAGCACCAAATTGCTGGTAATTTGCTGCCATGTTGGAAATCAATTGTTTGGTAGCAACAAGAGTTTATTCCATTAAATCACCTCCACTGGCTGCATCAATCATACTTTTGTACATAAACATCGACCCTTTTTTAAAATATAGGATCAACAATTGTTCACTGATTTGATGGTGAGGACAGGTAGCACACAACTTGTTGAATCTCTCCTAGTACTCATATAATGTCTCTCCAGGTTGTTGTCTTATACCATAAATTTTTTTCCAGATGGATGTTGTTCTTGATGCAGGGAAGAATTTCTCTAAAAATCTTCTTTTCATATATGTCCAAGTGTTGATAGTATCTGGTTGAAGGTATAACAGGTCCTTAGTCACACCATCCAAAGAGAATGAGAATGTTTTCATTTTCACATAATCTTCATGAATGTCATGTGGTCGCATAGTGAAACACACTACTTGAAACTCCTTAAGATGCTTGTGTGGATCTTCACCTGCAAGACCATGAAACTTTGGCAGCAAATGGATTAGTCCAGACTTTAGCTCATAACTAACCTCAGTCTTAGGATATTGAATACACCAAGGTTGATACACAACATCTAGTGTAGCCAATTCCTTGAGAGTTTGATTGTTATCAGTCATTATATCAATACTAATTTTTTTTTCAAAATCAAAAGCAATAAAAACAAGTTCAGAAATAGAATCAGCAATGAATTCAGTATGTACTATACTACTATCTAAAACTACACATTCATGAACAACTACACTTCTACTCCTATTACTTCTACTCAACTTATGAAATATCTTATCTATCTTGAGATCATATGGATGCAAGTCACCTAATTTGGACCTAGTCATGCACAGATAAGCTCATTAGTGATAGTACAGATTGAAATAACAGACAACTACTCTGACACTATTCATAATATATGTTGAAACACTACAAAAAATGGAAAATTGCCCTAAATTTTTTTTAAAAAATCAAAATACCACAGTAAATGTCTAAAAATCATTTTTTATTTTTGGTTATTTTTAAAAATCATGAAAATAGTAAACAATTCCAAATGTGGCCTAGATCATCGAATTTGGCAAAAATGACCCCCAATGCCCATGTTCGTCCCACACAAGGGCATCTTGATGTATGAATTTTTTTTTACATTCTGGCAAAATTTCAACCAATTTTGAGCTAGTCGTGTGTGAAATGACAAAAATGCCCCAATTGCTGAAAGTCCTATTTTGAGGCAAAATTTGCAAATTTTTATCCAAACCAAACCCTAAAGGGATTGCTTTGGCTCATAATAGGGGAAAAAATTTGGACACCAAGATGCACAGTTAAACTCCACAAGACATTTTACTTCTGCGACATACAATGCACTACATTGCTATTTTTTCTTCTGTTACTCTGTTCTACTGCTCAATGTAAAACACTTTACTACTCACATATGTTCTACACAACAATACTAACAAGACCAATGCAATATGTCAAATAGTTAGTGTATGAAAAATGATAATGCAAAATGCACAAAATGCAGAAGATACTGTAGAATGCATAACATTTTTTTTCTTTTTCCAATAGACAGATGCAAACATACTATCTATACTAATGTCATTTATACCTATACTACTATGTAGTTATGAGTGAATCAAGGATGGCCCTTAATCAATCGTATCCCCAGCAACGACGCCAGTTTTGATAACGGCTATCGAATTGATTCAAAACAAATAAAACTAGGAAATTTTGCAGTACATGATTAACCTAGGTCAACTCAGAGATACAATTCAATATGGTTCCGACTTTAATCCACTTATAAACAGAAAAGGGAATTTCAACAAATAGTTTGTAGGCACTGGAAAGAAATGTGAAAACACAGAACAAAAATGCGAAATCTAAACTAAAATAGAGTTTTAGTTTCACAACACAAATAGAATTGCGCAAACAGGTTGTAAAATAGATTTGAAATCATCAATCCAATTCACCAAATCAATGCAAATCGAATTATCACAATTCTTCAAAGAATGATCAAGTTGTGAAGGTTTAATCAATGTCATCAGAGTTAGCTCAATCGAATTAATCCCTAAATTCATTGAGATTGCAAATTAGGCTGGAATATCATCCACACAATTTGTGATTAAAGTTGAAATTAGGAAAGGAATCCCTAAACTAATTAGTTTTCAATCCTAAGCATATTCATAATCTTGAAAATTGAAATTAGGATTGAAGAAAAAGATGAGCATTCACACAGAGTAGAAATATTAAACCATAACTCAAATTCAGTCTTGCTTGGAGTGGATCCTTGGATTGATTGAGTGTTTAGCCTTCTATGATCATCATCAATGGAAGAATTGTAATATATCAAATAGTTAGTGGTGAAGTAGTGGTATGGAAAAGGAAAATGTAGAAATTGTGTTAAATGTAGCAAAGTGTAGCACTTAGGCTAGTTTGACAAAAAAACTTCAATGTACAGATTCAAGCCTACTATACTAACATCAATTGCACCTATACTACTAGCAAGTTACGAGTGAATCGAGGTTGGGACCCAATGAATTGTGCCATCGACAATGGCGCCAAATTGATAAGGATGCCAAATCGTCTCAAAACCAACTAGGATTCCAACAATTTTGCAATATAGGAATAACCTAGGTCGATTCAGAGACACAATCCAATTAGGTTCCAATTTCAATTCACTTATAAATCAGAGCAAGGGATTTCATTGAGCAGTTTGCAGACAATTAAAATTCAGAAACAGAATCACAAAATTAACTGGATTATGAAACAGATTTAAGGAGCATCAATCCAATTCACCAAATCCAATTGAATTATCACAATTTTCTAAAGATGGTGATCCTATTATGAAGGTTCAGTCAATCTAATTAGAGGTAATTCAATCAAACTAATCCCTACTTAAATTGAGATCACAAAACAAATTGAAGAATCATCGAATTAATCTGTAATTAGGATTCAAATAAGGAAATTAATCAATTACCTAATTCATTTCCAATCCTAAACACGTTCATAATCATGAATACGAAAATAGAATTGGAGAAAAGGATGAACATTCACAATAGAATTCGAAATTGCTAACCAAAACTCAAATTCATCATTGCTTGAACTGGATCCCTAGATTGATTAGTTGTTTAGCCTTCCACGGTCATCACCAATGGAAGAACAAAGAGAATTAAAAAAGAAAAGAGAAGAACAGAGTTGAAGACATGAAGAATATGAAGAATAAGTGAGAGAAAAAGATAAGGAGTTTTATCTAAAACTTGTACTAGAAGTTTCTAAAAAGTGTTTACTACAGAAAATGACTCTCACTAACTAACTAACTCTAAAAATACACTAAATAAACTAATATATACTCTAACTAATCAGAAGTAACGGATGGGCCCTAATTAGGCCCACCTAATCTCTCTAATTAAGCTAATTACAAAATGCAAAAGCCCAAAATTCAAGTACAGAGGTGCTGACTTCCAAGCCCAAAATGACCCTCAAAAAGGCAGAATTGGTCAAAGCTCATCTCTAACAAAATTGTAGTTCTTTTCCTTAGCTTTCCAGGAACTACTCATATGCTCCATTTAAGTTCTTTAGCATCCTGTAGGTCCTGCATAAGGTAGATAGGTCAAGTAAGCACAAAGTCCAAAAATAAGCAATAATTATTAGTTAAGTCCAATTATTTGCCTAAGACCAAAATTGAATTAAGGTGAGAAAATAAGAGTCAAAGAAAGGTCAAATAAGCTAAGAAGAATAGGAAAATAATAAACTAAAAATGTTCTATCATGTTTCTCTTCTTTTTGAAAAACATACACATATCTTCCTTGATATTTAAGAAAATTACATATGACTCCCTTGAAGTTTAAGGAAATTACACACCTCCTTTTTATTTTTAAAACCTACACAAACTCTCTAAATGTCTTCTAAGCATTTAAAGTAGAAAGGCATGCCCATCGACAATTTTGATTAAAAAAAGGCTAAAAAGTTGAAAAAATCCGACACTTTCTACAATAATATACATGTAGGTTCAAATCTACTTGAACCTAACTTTAGATAAAAAGTAACAAATTTAAATTTTGCAAGTACAAAAAATATATTTTAGGATTTTTTAATCAAAATTGTCAACACACATGACTTGTTACTATCAAATATTTAGAGGGTTTGTGTAGGTTTTTTTTTTAAAAGAAAGACGTCTAATTTTTTTAAATCTCAAAAGAAACATATGTAAGTTTTACAAAATGAAAAAAAAAAAAACATATATAACTTCCTTAAATCTAAAAGAGACATGTAATTTAGGTAAATAGTCAATTTTGTCCCTCAATGTGTAGAGCGTTGATAAATTCGTCTCCGAAAGGTGAAAATTCAAATTTTACTCCCCAAAAGTGAAAAAAGTACGACATGTCCGTTAGCTTCTATTCGTTACCGTTAATGAAAGAACCTACTTGGTACATTCAGAGATGGATTTATTAGTACTCTACACATTGAGGAACGAAAATTACTATTTATCCAAAATATAATTTAATCTTTATCTCCCCCTTTTAATCATTACAAGCATAATATTATAATAAATACTTTAAAAAAAAAATAAGAAAGTAAACATAAGTTAAAACAAACATAATAATAAGTTATGTTTGTTTTTCTATTTTTCTTAAGTGTTTATTATAATATTATATTTAGAACGATTAGAAAAAAAAAATAAAGATTAAATTATATTTTAAAATAATAATTATTTACCATATGTAATTTAGTCTATAACTTATTGACGGAACTCTTCAATTGCCTAATCTCCATTCTCTCGGTCCCACAAATGGAATATGTCTTTTTTATACGCAACCCGAAGTTGGACAAAAAGAATAAAAAGTAGGAAATAAACGTCGCCTGAGAGATTCGAACTCTCGCGGGGAAACCCCATGTACTTAGCAGGCACACGCCTTAACCACTCGGCCAAAGCAACGTCAGATGTTACAATGCTTTTAATTTATCTATTTATTTAAATACTGTGTATTTTCAATTTTAAAAATTTGAGAGGCCTATATACCAACTCGTATTTAAAAGGTTTAAATATAATTTTAATTTTCATATTTTGTTCATTATACAATTTTGATTACTCTATTTTAAAATAAAGATACTTAATTCCCCTATTTTAGAAAAATTCCATAATTTTAATCCCTTTATTTCAAAATAGAAACATTTGATTCTTCTATTTTAAAAAAATCTATAATTTTTGTTATATCCACAATTTTGTTTATATTTTATTTCTTATGTTTTATTTAATTAAAAATATTTCATGATGGTACTTTAAAATAATATGATAGGTCTAGAATTTAATTGGATCAAAATAAAAGAATGAGGATCAGATGTCTCTATTTTTTAAAAATAATATGATATGGTTGGTACTTATATATTTAATTAAAAATTGGGACCAATATTGTGAGTTTTTTTTAAAAAAAAAAAATGAGGACCAGATGTCTTTATTTTGAAATAGGAGAACAAAAATTGTTAATTTTCTAAAATAGAATGATCAAATATTTCTATTTTAAAATAAAAAGACCAAAATTATCAATTAAGGAAAAGATCAAAATTTAAGTCTAATTAAAATAGAATAACAAAGATAACTTTTTTATTGCTACCTTATTAAATTAAAAAAAAGAATATTAAATTCGTATATACTATGCTAGAAGGCTTAAATAATGCAAAAGTGTAAATAGAAATTCTGTATAATAAACAAAAGTTATGAAAAAATAATTATGATCGTTGATTTTTTAAATGATTTTTTATAATTTGAATTTGTTGATTTTTCAATATTATATATATTTTGAGATTGATTACGTGTAATTGATTGTTTAAATGAATGATTGGCATTAAATTATAATTTTCTTTTAAAGTTTACAAGTTTAAATGAATAATTGATTGTTTAAACGAGTCGTTAACAGCCTATACCAAAGGATGATCAATTTCACTTAAAACTTAAAAGTATGACAAAAATCCTGAAGTAAAAAAAGAAACAAATAACCTATGTCTTTCTTTTTCTTAGTCAACTATTTGCATGTACAAAACATCATAATGTTAACTCTTACCACCAGCAGGAACGGATTCATGGAGGGGCAAATAGAGACCTTGACTCCTCTCTTCTTTATTATATATATATATATATATATATATATATATATATATATATATATATATATATATAAGAAAAAATAAATAAAAATAAAAATTATAAAAATACTAATATAGGAAAGTGTATAAAAATAGGTTTTTAATTGATATCTGTTTAAAATTTTTCTACTAGTAGATAATATATCTAATTCTATCCACAAAATAAATAATAAATATTTTTAAATTTATTATTTATTAAAAATTTGGTATTTAAATAATTGTGCAACATTTTGCATCCCACCCTTTGATAAACTCTTGGATTTGTCCCTGCTCACTAGGTCAAATCCACCTAATACACGAATTGAACGTAGGTGTGAATTCAACATACCCAATCGAATATGTTAAATTTTTTATTTTTTATTTTTAGAGAAACTTAACACAACAAAAATTTGTTTAGGAGTTTCATTGTGTTGAAAAAATATTTTTTTTTCAGAAAAAAATTATTTTTTTATCAATATAATTAATTTTAAGATAACTAACTCAAATAATATTGTATTTTGGTTTTGACCTTTATTTTTTAAAATGATTTCTTGAATATGATATTTTTGTTTTTAGTGTTGATCTTTGATATTAATTTGCTTATGTTACATATTATTGATGTAATTCACAGAAGGTCACTCTAACATGACAAATAGATTGTATATAGGGGTGGGTATTCAGGTTTAGGTCTATGGGCCGATTTGTTAAGCCCGTGGACCAGGCGAATTAATGGTCTTTCTCTTACAAACCCATAAAATTATAAGCAATACTTGAGTCTGGTTTGTTAAATCCACGGACTTAACGGATTTTATCCGTGGGCTCGTAGGTAGCCCTTATAAAACAAAATTAATTTTAAAATAAAAATTATACAAATTGAGTATTTGAATTGAGAGTTAGAACTTTAAACTTCAGAGTCTCCCCTTTCAAACCCTCACTCTATCGTACATCTCCCCTTCCCCAACCCTCACTCCGCCATGTGTCTCCTTTCCTGGTTCTCACTTCGTCGTGCGTCTCTTTTTCTCGGCCATCACTTTGTCACGAGGCTTGCGACATCACTTTCTCTTCCAGGGCTCGTGCACGACTTCCTTACCCCAGCCAAACACTGCCCAAGAAGGTCACTTCCTCCTCCTCGGCTCGCATGCACCACCCCTCTCTACGCGTCACACCTTTCTCTTGCACGTTGTGCCTCCCTATGCCATTGTCCCACCATGTCACGCCTCTCTCTTGCTAGTGGTCATGCCAAACAACCAAAAACATTTTGTTTTTATTTTTTTTAAATTATTAATTGAACCCGTAGACCCATCTATCTATCTCTGGGTCTGACGGACCGGATATGGACCTAAAAAAGTCCATTTATTTTTTAGAACGGATTTACCCGATCCCCTTAAAATGCAAGTTTCATGGGCTGAGCCTTAATTAAATGGACCCGATCGGCCCGTATACCCACCCCTATTTATATGTCAATATTAAACATTAAACAATAGGATACGAACTTACGAACCAAAATAAAATAATATATTATTAGAATTATTTTAAGAGAAAAAAAGACTAAAAAAGCAAAAAAGGAATAAAGAGACAAATGGAAAGGAAAATAATGCATGAGAGTTCTCTTATGCCTATATTACCACTTAGAAAAAAGGGATAGTATAATTGGTAGGTTCAATTAAAATATATCTCATACCTAATATTAGAACAAGTCAAGCTACAAGGAAATACTGTTAGATTAGTCGTGATGTTGTGATTGCTGTCTTTCGAATTAAGGAGATCATGGACAGATTCTTCATGGGAGAGAGTGATTGATCTCTCAAAGATAAAAATCTCTATAAAGCTGAGTCTGCATGCATTGCATGGTTGAGTTAATGTTATATGTGACATATGATAGCTAATGCGATAATAATATGTTCATATGCATCTAATTGTCTCTTTATATTATGATGATGTGATCTATATGATGCACTGGGAATTTGTCTTATCCCTTGTGTATATGTTGATTTGGTACATTATTCTTGTACTATTTGCTTTGTATATGTGTCACTATGATGATCGCAATGAATGATTCACTGTTACAGAAGCAATTGACTAAAGATCATACGCCTCTTATAATCTCTTTTTTCTTTTTTTTTTACTCTATTCGGTTTTCACATTCATTAATGGTCGTCATTTTTGAAGATATTGATACGAGAGGTTGTCGGAAAATGGGAGGCATATTCTTGATGTACATATCCCAAGAGGGTACATCGACTTTGGTGAAAGACTCATGATTTGTGAATTCAGATTCCATTTTAGTATCTTTGGATTGACATCACCTGAAGATTAGGAGGGTAGAGGTGTGAGGAAGCAGTCAATGTTGTGCCCCGCTCCTTTTATCTTTATAGCTTCATGGTTGAAGGAGGTTTTTTTGCGGACTTTTCCAATACAATGGTTAAGTCTTTGGTTATTACTTAGGGAGTGAGCGTATGTACATCTCCTTCGCCTTTCGCTTCATAGTAGTCATGGGTACACTTGTACTAGACGCACCTCACTAGTCTTTTAAGATACTCCTTATCTCACCTATTGAGGATAGTGCTTGACATATGGTTGGTAACTATATATCTAATGACTCTATCATGTTTGGGATGCATTGTTACACTTTTAATGACTTACACCAAATTTAGACCCTTAATTTAAAATGATCTGACATTTATAACATTTCAGCAAAAAAGAAAATATTAAAATTTGAAACTAAGCAGTCACGTGACCCTTCTCCTTCTCGCCTACTCTTTTTCTTTCTTACTTTTTTCCTCCCAATTTTCCTTTTGCCAATGATCGGAGTGTGTTAATTTTTTTATTTTTTTTCACTTTCATGGCACAATTGAAATCTTGATTAGAGGCATAGTTGTCTTGATTTACCGTATCAATGCAGGGGCGTCGTTCTTGTTTATGATTTTAAATGATTCCTATTGTTTTTTTAATCCAATTATCAATGAAACTCACAATAGCCTTGAACCTTGAAATTGAATGATGAAAAATAAACTTGCCGTACCTATCACTGGAAAATTAGCCTTTGATGAATGACTGTTCTTTGATTTCTATAGTATCGTAACGCCCAAATTTCAAATTTGTATTTGCAGATGTGGGAGAAACTTTAGGTACCGATTATAATTTAGGCTTAATTAAAAAATTTGTCTTTCTATTTTACAATTATATCCAAGTGTGCTCATTTGAATATTTAATATAAAATATAATATTAATATATATTTTATGTGAAAATAATTCAAAATTTAAATTTTATTCTTTTTTAATTTATTATATTTTTATAATTTTATATATTATTTTTTAAAATATAAAATATAAGATTAAATTATATTTTCACATAAATTAGAATATATATACTTATATAAGATTTATTTTCATTTTATACATTTTATTTTTATAATCTTATGTATTTTTATCACACTATTTAAAATTTATTTTATAAATTAAATATATAATATAAATTTTATCTTTAATGTATATTTTATTACATAAATTATAATTTCATAAAATAATAATATTTTATTATCTTTTTAACATTTATATATGTGATTTAATGAAAATATTTTTTTTACCTATATTAAAATATTTTTATTATTTATTATAATAGTATTTTTTATTTATATTTAACTTAATTAATTCAGTACTAATTTTTTTGAAAGAATTAAATTATAAACAAAATATTGTCACTAAATCAAAATTATTATTTTAAAAGATAAATATAATATATAAAATAGAAATAAAACTTATATAAATATATATATTCTAATTTATGTGAAAATAAAATTTAATTTATATTATACTTTAAAGATAATATATAAGATTATAAAATATAATAAATAAAAAAGTAAAATTTTAATTTTAAACTATTTTTACATAAAACTTATATTAATATTATATTTTACATATTTAAATGAACACTTAAATATAATAATAAAAAATTGTTTTTTTTTATTTTAAGAATTATGATTCTAATATTTTTTAAAATATTTTTTTTAATTTTTATTTTTAAAAAAATATTGATCCTCTTTTAATGTAGTCAATGTTTAAAATTTAGATTAACTCTCCTTCCATGATAGAGTAAGCTTATCCGCCAAACAATTGCAGGTCAGGGAGCAACAAACTTCCTCAGCCAGTATGGTTCTCAATCAATGTGCCATTCCTTTTTTTGTCTCCTGCAATGATTTCTCAAAATCCTTCGGCACCGATTTGTCTTATCTGGTGGTTGATCCACTGCACGCCCAGGAAGAGGCGAAGGTGCCGCCGTAGAACTGGTTCATGACGTGCAGCAGCGCGTGGGGCTCGCGTGTTCAAGTGCTGGTGCGGGATAATGTTCAACTTCAAGGGATGAGGGAGCGGGTCATAAAGGCTGAGGAGCCCGAGAAAATTTGAGTGGGTGTTATATTCGTGCTTTTACTTGACTTAGAAAGAGGAAGAAAGTTTAGAAAGTTTCAAAAAATCTTTTGGAGGACGAGGAAGAACGATTTAGACTCACGTGACTACTTTGTTCCAGTTTTTTTTTTTATAAACGGATCACACACACACACACATATATATATATATATATATATATATTAAATAAAAATCTTCAAATTTAAAAATAATTAAAGAATAAATGTGTTTTAGTATCAAAGAAGGGTCATTACAATTATCAATACTAAAAAATTCAAGAGAATGTTAGTTAGATTTAAATAAACATCTCAGGTCTTCTTTAGAGATGGAGGTGGAGAGAGATTGAGAGCGGTGTCAGGGTTTTGCCAAACGATATCGACCATGTAGGGGACTTTTTTAGTCACTCCACAAAAAAGGTTAAGAGGAAGGATTGTGATGTTGACTTTATGTCGAGAGAGTTACCACACATTGAAGGAGACATAACGGGAGATTTCTCCTATATGGATAAATTGTTGATGGCTATGTCCTTTAATAGCCAAGCTTGTCAAGATACGTGATCTTGAGGATGAGGAGGATCTTACGAACAAAGAAGTGAAGTAGAGGGGTGATGGCTTGAAGGCATTTTCTCCTTGGCCAGTTGTTGATATCCCTAATGATGAATTTGAATCATGGTGTAAACCATGGAAGGGCTATGTGGTTGTTCATGTCCTAAGAAAGAGAGTATGGTTCAAAATCATTGAATTTAAGATAAAAAAATTGGGCTCATGCGAAAAAGATTCGAATTGTCGACACTTGATGGTTTCTTCCTGGTGCAATTTACTCTATTCAATATTATAAACATGCTTTGTTTGAGGGCCCTTGGATGGTGGGGGATCATTACATGGTGGTGTAGAGATGGCGACCAACTTTCATTAAGAATTCAAAGATCATGAAGAAGCAGATTGTGGTTTGGGTTCGTTTTCCTAGATTGACTATGAAACTATAGCATGAGGCATTCTTACTCAGGGTGGGCCCACTATTGGGAACAATTTTGAAGATGACAAGCTTACCTGTATTCATTCTCGAGGAAAGTTTGCATGAATATGCGTAGAGGTGGATCTTCAGAAGCCCTTCGTGCCACAGATAGAAGCGAGGGGACATGTTTATCATGTTGAATATGAGTTATTGCATTTGATTTGCTTCAAATGCGGTAAATATATATGGTCATAAGACTGAGTTTTGTGAGGGTGGAGACAACCACCAGACTCTAACTGACGAGGGGAAGACCGAAGATGTCGCTGAGGGAGCTCTAGAGGTCTTCAATCCATGGATAAACATTGTTGTCTTTACAAAATTGACTGACCCTAATGAGATTTTTTGTAATAGAGGGAACAAACAAAAGATTACTCAGAACAAGGGAAAACTGAGGGTTAATGGGAGAGGAAAAGGTTGATAAACCCGAGGAATTGATATTGAGGCCCTGACCATTTCCAATAATTATTTGAATAGGTTCTTCAAAAGGTGCTACTTGCTGAATGTTTTGTGACATATTGGTCACATGGTGAGAAGCACCAGAATCAGGATACCAACTTTGAGAAGGTGTTGCAGCAGAACTAGTCAAAAAAATTTGAAGAGAGTTGGTTGGTTGTTTTGGAGCTTGAATAACATATGGTGGAGGTTGAAAGTAAGCATACTGAACAAGTTGTGCATATTGAATCTGGTGTGAAGGAAGAGCAGAAGAAGTCCATTGAATAATGGAAGGGGGTAGAGGAAGAGTTGGCACATAGTTCTCATCAAGACGATGATAACAGAACGATGCACCATGTCTAATCTTGTAACATATTTGGCACAGAACATCGAAGAAATGACCTTTGCCACCACCACCGCGTCCTCGACTGCAACCACCACGGCTATGACAGCCAAAGTTCTGACCACCACAACCACTAAAAAACTGATTTCCAGTATAATCATTGGTGGAATTGTCACCAGAAGTCTGAGAAGTCAAATTGACCTGTACCTGAGAATTAGGGTTTGCTGTTTGGGCAAAATTAGGAGTAAAGGAATTCTCTATAGACGAATTACCAGAGGTACCTTCAGTAAGATTGATGGAACCTAGGGTCCCGACTTCATCTATTGAGAGAGGATCAAATCTTGTACTAATCATCGAGATGGATGGGTCATACTCATCCGAAGACCGTAAAGAATCAAATTCAAATGCTTATTAGATGAAGACATCGATTCACTAATCCAAGTGAGTTCATTAACCGGATTCTGAACATAAAGAAGATAACCGGTGGTGGAGCGATTACCATGGGAGAGACATCGGAGTTCATTGCGAAGCTGACGAACACGAGCCCGAGTAAGAGATTGAAAATGCAATTGAAGATGATCCCATAGCTGCCACGACGATTTGCAACCAATAACATGCCTAAGCATATCACCATAAATGGTCGATCGGAGCCAAGCAAGAAGGAATTGGTCCTGTTCTTTCCAACCATGATACACCTCAGTAGTTGTATCAGAATCGCAATCTTCGACAAGGGCGTATTTTTTTGGAATCAAAGGATTAACAAGAAAGTGATGAAGATGACAACTCTTGATCACAAGCTCAACTTGTTGAAGCCATAGAAGATAATTTGTCACATGTAGTTTATGAGAAATCGAATGCGAAAACTGCTTCAAAGAAGTTGGCGACAAGGAAGACGATGGAGGGAAAAGAGGAGGAGAAGAAGAAAAAGCCATGAATGAAGGCTAGGTTTCCACCAAAGCTCTGAACACCATAATGGAGTTGAGAGAAAAATTAAGAGAAGAGAAAACCGAGATAGAGAAATCTTGTATTATTCAACCCAGTTGAAAAGTTGTTACAAAACAGTTTATATAGAAAATTATGCTAATTGTCAACTAACTCTAACAAACCTAAGTTAGCTAACATACAATAGAAAGAAAACTCACTACTAACTATAGTGAGGATCCAATATACAACAAAGAGAGTTAAAAACACAAGGAGTAAAATATAACAATAAAATGTATTTAAAATTTCCTATGCTCATATATATGACACCTTCCTACCTGTCATCTCCAATGACTGGACTTAAGGATTTAAATACATATTAACAACAACAAATTAACAGTTATGGATGAACAAGCATAAAGGCAAACAAAATAACTAAATAACTACAACTTTTATACTATCCAACAACTCCCTTAAAAATGATCCTAAAGATATTCTTTGAACCACTTCTTGCTTTAAGCTAGAAGGAGTTCTTGTTTAAGCTAGAAATACTTATTGCTTAAGCTAAACTCCCTCTGACCTCCTTTATGCACATTGTCGCTTAAGCAAGATTCCTCATTTAAGCTAGGAATAATCCTTTCTATAAATTTGGAATGTTACAAAAACATAATTTAGACTTAAGTTCTGATTATGGCGGCTAAAAAAACTGAATTAAATCTTTTAACTTTTTTATAGGTGTTGTGACAAGGTGTTTTTTTGTGTATGCGTACAATAATAGCAATGAGATTTGAACCTAAGATCTCTAACAAATTATCCAAACTCCTCACCATTCGGCCAACCCTAATTAGCCACCAAATTTCAGATGTCAATTATTTTCTCAACTTTTAATTAAGTTTTTTTGGTTATTTATATCATACATAACCTTGATATAAAAGAAAAATATCAACCATAGGCAAATTAAAGAAGTAAAAGTAAAAAAAAAAACGTTTTACTAAAAAATGTTTATATATTACAAGTATAATAATTATTTAACATTTACGTTTAGAAATAATTAAAACTGTTTAATAAAACATACTTAATGTTTGTTAAACATGTTCTCTTTGTAGAATGGGTGCCTCTGAAGAAGAAGGTGCACTCGATGAGAATGGTGAGACTTGGGAAGCAGAAGGCTTGTATGTGTGTGATGGGAATGTTTTGCCTAGTGCAGTTGGTGTCAACCCCATGGTAACCATTCAGTCTACATCTTACTGTATTGCTAGTAAGATTGCTGAATCACTTGGCAAAGCATCAATCAAAATTGACATGCATGCATTTAATACCAACTTACCAATCAACCAAAAAAAACTAAGATACACCAAGTTACCAACCAATAACAACCCATAAGAAATTTTTTTATTTTTAATCATTTCTAAAGGCACAATCAAATTTAATAAACAAAAAGTACCTTGTGGTTGTGCCAGCAATAGATTCAAAAGGTGGTTCAGTCCTTATGGTCTTCAATTTAACCTTCTTGAGTAACTCTTCCAATTGATATAACTTCCTCTGAAAAAATGTAACAAAATTAATTCAAACCCATAGATAACTTTGTTCACTGCAGTTTCAAATTTCTGATTTATTACTCTTCTAATCATATCCCCAATCATAAAACAATATTTAATTGTTTGTTGTTAAGCACATTACTATTTATTTTCTTTAAATTTATGAAGCTACAAAGTACAAGATTTTTATGATGATATGTTAAAAATAAATTCTGAGTCACTATATGAAAACAAAAACAATGGTATCAATTGAATAATAACTACAATTAATGACTCTAATTTGTTAGGACTAAGCTCAGACATATTTCTTTCTTCATGTAGGTGTTCAAGCTGCAACTAGATATTATTACAAATGTGGGGATAGTTCTATTCCAGCCATGACCCAAGAGCATTTCTTTTAGACTTTTCCAAAACCTAGTCCAAATAATTATCCAACTCGAATAGCAGTTCTTGGACTCTTAGTTTCAGTTCAAGCTTAACCATAAGTCTCGTACTATTCATCAAAACAAAAAACTACACAACGAAAATAAAAAAATTACATTATTCAACAGTGTCATTCATGTATCAAGAAATAGTTCAGATGGGGCAAGACGAAAATTGTATCCAACCACTTGTGCATTTTTATAATTATAATAATAACCCTAATCAGTGTGAAGAAGAAAACTAGTACAGTAACGTAGATTCCTTTTGTCATTTGAATCCAACAGGTTATGCATATCTAATAATGGAGGAAAATAATCCAAACCACAAATGCATATGTAATAAATCCAACAAGCTATGCTCAAAGTGCACCAATCCAGATACAAAAAATGAAACCAAAACCACCAAGAACATAAACTTCCTTAGTACTGTGACTTAAGTAAACCCTTTGGCCTTCAAATCCTTTTGGCATATTCAACGATGACATTGTTAGGGCAACTCAACAAGTCGATAATCACATTTTAAAAGTCTTACTTAAGTAAACCCTTAATACTATAACACATATATATTACCAAACAAGAACTCAAAAACTTCGACATCCTTACCTTCACACTAGCAAGGTGGCGACACCACTCCAAAGGGCACAACTTCGGCTATGGCGGTGGTGGGAACAATATGTAGCTAGGGTGGGCACGACGGAGGTCAGGGAAAGGCAATGTGCGGGTGGGCACGACGGAGTCAATGGAAAGGAGATCGAGTGGGATGAGTTCACAACGTGCTAGGTTTTTGCTATAGGATTTTCGAGGACAGGAGATCGAGTGTTCAATCAATGGAAACAAGAGTATATATAGTACAAAATTTAAGATGGTGTATGAGTAACACCACCTTTGTATCCTTTTATTTCTACGACGGTGTCTACAAACGCACCGTCTTCGATAAGTTCCACCAAAGGTACAAAGGTGGGGTTAAATTCAAACGTCGTCGTTTACGAAATGTACCGTTTAAAAAACCTGCATATTTACATAAATGCCACCGTGTGCACTACTACGTCGGGTTATATAAGACCGACGTAGAATGTGCGTCGTAAAATAGGATATTTTTAGTAGTGCCAGTGACAGCTGCAAACAATGATTGCCCACAACCTACCTAGGGCTGACATTAGAAATCATAATAATGGAAATATTGACGAGGAGTTAATTGCGGATGTCACTAATTCTAGTAGCAAGACCGCTCCAAGTCAACCTGATTTTTGGCCTTTGATGATTGTTGAAAAACAGGCTAGGAGGAATAAAAACCTTGTGCCAACTAAGATCGATGCTAAATCAGGAGGAGATACCAAATTGAGCAATGAAGAAAAATTGATTTGCGGCTTTGCATGTGCATGAACCTAGTAAGTCTGGGGTTGGTGGAGTTAAATGGTAGTGTTGGAATAACGGGAAATATAGAATGAGGCTTGAATAGATTCTTTTAAATCTTATCAATTATTTCTTTGATTCAATTAAAATCAATAATATCCTTTACAAATCAAGGTTTTCTCAAAAGACATGTTGAAGAAAGATCAACAACACATAAAATCAATATATTCAAAAACCTTAGAAAACAAAGTTTTATGATCCTTTCATATATCAATTCTATTATCAAGATTGATTCAAAAAACTAAGATTTAGAGAAAGAGAAATCACACACAAAATTTATACTAGTTTAGTTCTCAAGAGGATCCACATCCAATTGTTTTAAGATCCATTAGAACTTTCATTATTAGAGAATCAAGTACAAACACTATGCATATTAAATTTCCTAAAATTCTACTTTTCCCTTAAACCCTACAAGAGGAATACCCAAACCTTGTTGAACCCTACAACACGAAATTCCAAGAGTTGAAACCCTATCAACTAAAAAAACCCTTGGTAACCCTAACCAAGATTAAGAAAATAGAAAGAAATCAGAATTGGATTGAATACACCTACATGTGTATATCACACCATCTTCAAGCTCTTCCTTCAATTATCAATTCATGATGAAGAATGAATGAATCTTTATCAACTTGAATCTCTTGAAGAAATGTAAAGTAATTCCCTTAGATGACTCTTAGAATGTCTTTTCTAAAAGATAGGAATGTATCAAGAGTTACTAACGAGAAAGAACAAGTGAGGATATTTATAATTTAAATACCTAATATTGATTTAATCGATTATCAAATATGATAATCGATTAATTCGTTCAAATCCCTCTTTGTTCCTCATTGCCAGAATTGAGGTAATCAATTATGGAATGTGGTAATCGATCATCTCATTTCACAGAGAGCTTCTCAAGCTTCTGTGGTTCTGGAATAATTGATTATCAAATGTGGTAATCGATTATTCCAACACATAGAGAGCTCCTAAAGTTTGCAGATGCAATCTAATCGTTACTAAATGTGGTAACCGATTATCTCAAGCCACATAGTCTTTCTTCTGCTTAAACTAGCTTATGTATGGATTACTAAAATTGGTAATCGATTAATTTGATGATTCTTGCCAAATTTTAAGGAGAAGTGAGTTTTGTTGCTTGTTCTAACACTTTGTAATTGGCAACTAAACTCTGTAATTGATTACATTGTGTTGAACTCATTGCTTTTAAGAAACTTTGAGATGAATTCATTAATCTACCATGTTTAATTTCTACTAAGCATGAATATAAGAAAACTAAGACTAAATGACCCATCATGCTAGTCTAAAAACATCCAATACGAATGCCATATCTTTTAAAAACTTGTTTTGCATTGTAAGACTAAAATGATTAAAAACAAAAACCAAAGACTAATCTTCAAGTCTTTAATCTTTGATTCAACAATCCCTTTTTGGTTTTGATCATGCCAAACCAAATGATGTGCATTGATGTTTTCCTTGTCCTTGCACTTGTTCTACATCATGCTTAACAAACATATTAGTAGCATATTCTCAAATCATAGCATCTAGGTGCAAACACAAATCAACCATATCTTTCTCCCCCTTTTGGCATCACAAAGCCAAAAGGTGTGTATTAATATAAAGTCACAAATGTAAGCACAACACACAAGGTAGAGAGGAGAAAAATGATATCGTATATTTCAAAACAAGAGTCATGACATATCATTAAGAAAATCACAAAACAAACATAAAAATGCAAATGAATATTTACATGAAATGAATGTAGGCTCCCATATTGGCTTAAGTGAGATTAGACTCACTTAAAATGCCAAGCTCGTTACAAAGATGGTAGAACCAATCTCTTACTAAAGGTTTGGTAAAGATGCCAACTAGTTATGAGTTTGTATTAGCAAACTCAATGTCACAATCACCTTTGTGAATATGATCCCTAGAATCTGTAGAAGCAAGGCTTCATGGTGAATGTGATTCAAAGGTGTTTTGATGATAACAATGATGACAACAAAAGATGATGACAAAGGTGATGAACAAAGAGCTCAAAGATCAAAGAACAACTCAAGTGAATCAAGAACAAGTCAAGAGTTCAAGAAAAGAATCAAGAAGAATTCAAGACTCGAGAAGAAAGCCTAGAATCAAGAATCAAGATTCAAGGTTCAAAGATCTCAAGAATCAAGATCAAGATTCAAGAATAAAGAAAAGACTCAATCAAGATAAGTATTAAAAAGTTTTTCAAAACTTTGAATAGCACATGAGTTTTCGACAAAACCTTTTACCAAAGAGTTTTTACTCTCTGGTAATCGATTACCATATTGTTGTAATCGATTACCAGTAGCAAAATGAGTTTGAAAAAGTTTTCAATCTGAATTTACAACGTTCCAATTATTTTCAAAAAGCTGTAATCAATTACAATGTTTTGGTAATCGATTACCAGTGCCCTTGAACGTTGAAATTCAAATTCAAAAGTGAAGAGTCACATCCTTTCACTTAAAAGCTTTGTGTAATCGATTACACTAATTTGGTAATCGATTACCAGTGACTGTTTCTGAAAAAATCAAAAGATGTAACTCTTCAAAAGGTTTTTGACTTTTTCAAACTGGTTTTAAGTTTTTCTAAAAGTTATAACTCTTCTAAATGGTCTTCTTGACCAGACATGAAGAGTCTATAAAAGCAAGGCTTTGTTTTGCATTTTAACTAATTCATTCAATCTTGAACACTTATTTCAATCAATCCTTTACAAGCCTTGAAATCTCTTTGAACTTCTTCTTCTTCTTCTTTGTACCAAAAGCTTTCTGAAGTTTTCTGGTTTTCCAAACCTTGAAAACTTGTGCTATTCATCCTTTTCATTCTCTTCTTCCTTTGCCAAAAAGAATTCGCCAAGGACTAACCGCCTGAATTCTTTTTGTGTCTCTCTTCTCCCTTTTCCAAAAGAACAAAGGACTAACCGCCTGAATTATTTTGTGTCTCCCTTCTCCCTTGTCAAAGAATTCAAAACGACACAGTCTGAGAAAAGTGAGACTCCTTGGGACTAGATTGATAGCTTGCAAACATACAAACACTAAACATGATGTCCAATCTACTTGCAATCAAGTAAAGTAGGGAACCATTGATACCTCCATACTTTGTTTGGTCAATTGACTTTTCCTTTTCATCCGCACTAAGGTAGTAATTAGTAGTCATAGGAGTTGCAATCTCCTTGCTTTTGTCCATCTCAAACTTCTTGAGACGTTCCTTGTATTTTTTTGTTTGATGAAGAAATATTCCATGGTCCATTTGCTTTACTTGTAGACCAAGAAAGTAATTTAACTCCCCCATCATTGACATTTCAAACTCCCCCTGCATCTAATGTATAAAATCTTCACAAAGAGATTTGTTAGTGGAACCAAAAATGATGTCATCCACATAAACTTGAACAAGTAAAATGTCATGAGAAGACTCTTTAATGAAAAGTGTTTTATCAACTTTTCCTCTCTCAAAATTTTGTTCAAGAAGGAAGTTGCTAAGTCTCACATACCATTGCCTTGGTGCTTATTTAAGTCCATAAATAGCTTTCTTAAGCTTGTATACATGATTTGGATTTTTATGATCCTCAAAATCGGGAGGATGAGAAACATAAACTTCCTATTCAATGTATCCATTTAGGAAAACACTTTTGAAATCCATTTGGTAGAACTTGAAATCCATAACACAAACATCAACAAGTAGCAATCTTATGAAGTGACAAAGATTACTATTAGAATGCTTAATAAACTATTATGGAGAGAAGTAGAAACACTTGATTTATACTAGTTCAATCAACCTGAGCCACGTCCAATTCTCCTTTACTCAATAGTAAAGGGTTCCACTAATCAAAACTTGATTACAAAACAAGTATGCTAACTTGCCACTCCTGGCTTTATAAGTGTCGCAACCTACCGTTCGGCGGGAGGGCGAGGCGAGACTCGAGGGTGCATCTTCCAAAAAGGGAAATGTGCGGGAGTCACCACCAATGTTTATTCGAGGAAAATGTTAGAAAAACCAAAAAGACGAAGGTCTACGGATTTTGAAAATAAGGTTTCGGGAGTTGTTTACGTGCAGAGAAGGTATTAGCACCCCACGCGTCCGTCACAAGGAACGACAACCTTTAATCGAGTGTGCAAAATCATGACTTCAATATTTATTTTATTTTCCCTTTTTTGTGTTTTTTTTTTACTTTTTTGGGGTCGACAAGAGCGTGGCTCTTGCTCCTACAAATTCTCAAGTACGATAAGAAACTCAGACCTACGTAGTTCTTTAAATGCAAGAAAGTTGTGCGTCAAGTTGCTTTTAAACTTTTGAACAATTCATTTTAACGAATAAAAATAAAAGAGACCGTTAAGGCATTGGACCTTGAACGAACTCAAGAGACTTTTGTGGATAGAAAGCTCGATTACATGTTGATTTTATCTTGGTTTCACTTATTTACTTTCAATCTTATTAAAAGACGACTTGTGAGGTAAATGATTGGTTGAAATTTTATTTTACAAGGATAAAATGAGATTATGACACAAATGATCGATTGAAATTTGCTTTACATGAAGAAATGAGATCATTGATGGTAGAAGAATGAGATGAAGATGTGCAAAGCAAAAAGGAGGACCCCTAGGGTTGCATAGAGTGAATTCAAAACCTTAAAATAAATACTAACCGATTGACGAACGAAGAACAAACGAAAAATGATGTAGGAATCGATCACAGATGCGATTCGGAAGCACCTCGGCCTCGTTTTTTTCTTCTTCGTTCTTCTTCTTCTCCTCAATTTCACTAAATCCTTTCAATATATGAAGGCTGAAACCCTTCCTTCAGCCCCCTCATGCCTATTTATAGGAAATGAGGGGACTTGGTTGATCAGCAGCTCGCCTAGGCGAGCTGGTTACTTCACCCCTAAGTTATTTGGGGGCCCAGGCGAGCCAGGGGTTAGAAAAAGCTTCAAAATGACCCTTTTGCCCTCCCTTTTGGGTATTTTCCGTATTCTTCAGCGAAACGTCAAAAAACCTTTCGTATTGCGCGACAACTGGTGTCAAGCAGCTCAATTCGTCTAGCAAGAATAAAAAATTTAGCAACTGATCGTCCCCGGATGAAATTAGGGTCTGACAGTTGCCCCTCTTTACTTATCTTTTATTGAAAATGAAAAGGTAAGTAAAGATAAGGACACTAATTTCATCCTAGCGATCTTGCCATCCGACTTGCTACTAGAGAAAACCCAAGTAGTGAAACCTGTAAAAAGACAAAATGTAAGAGGCATCAGGTACATCAAATAAAAGACCTTGAAGTCTTGCAATGTAAAGAAGACTTTGATAGTATTGAAGAAGAAAGACTTTGATAGTCTTTGAAAAGTAAAGGGGGCAGAAGACATTAATAGTCTCTGCAAAACAAGAGACTCTGATAGTCTCGAAAATGTAAAGAAGACTATGATAGTCTTGAAGACAAAAGACTCTGATAGTCTTCGAAAAGTAAAGGGGGTAGAAGACATTGATAGTCTCTGCAAAACAAAAGACTTTGATAGTCTCGGAAACATAAAGAAGACCGTGATAGTCTTGACAAAAGACTATGATAGTCTCGGAAAAGTAAAGAAGACTTTGATAGTCTTGACAAAAGACTCTGATAGTCTTGGAAATGTAAAGGGAAGAAGACATTGATAGTCTTTGCAAGACAACAGACTTTGATAGTCTTGGAAAAATAAAGAAGACTTTGATAGTCTTGAAAGTATTTCACTAAAACGTGAACACGCTTAGCAAAGAAACAAACCCCCAAACCGATCAGAACAACATATATTTTTGAAGAAAAACAACGTGACTACTGGGGAAGGAAAACATGCAGATAGAATTTCTCATAACCACAAATGAGATTTAAGATCGAGGTCCAACCGAATAAAAGAACATTAGAAGAAACACTGGGTCCAACCGAATAGAGGAAAACTGCTCAAGGTGTATAAAGTCTCACACAGGCAAGTGTTTCGTCTTAACTCCAAACCACAAATATGTTGTAGATTGACTTTGCAAGTCATTTCCCATCAAATCAAAGATAATATGTGTAATCATCATGGATCAATAGGACTTTGATAAGGTTGGATTTTGGGTAGGAAATTTGGCTTTGGTTGTTCGGGCCTTTCCCTTTTCTATTTCCTTTTCTCTTTGGTTCCGTGCGGAACAAGAGCAGACACAAAGACTTGTAACTAAAGCAGGTGATCACTTTACACATCCCCAAGTTTTAACCAAGTTACTATTGCTCTTTTTTTATATTTTCTCTTTTGACAATTCTGCACATTTTTCAGACATTGTCTGGTCCAAAGAACCCCCTTTTTTGTTTTTATTTTCTTTTGCTTTTCTTCAATCTTTGATTGATTGATTCTTTTTATTTCTCTTTTTTTTTCTCTTTTTCTTTTCTTTTGACAAACATCTCTAACCCAAGGTAAGAGAAGCTTCGCTTGGAAGATCCTCCTGTTCTCTCTTCCTAAGGTAAGGCTGAAAATTTCCATCCTAGGTCAAGGTAATGGCCAAAAAGTCAATGTTTGGCTCAAAAGGCCTGCAAATGGTGGGACATGATGTATGTTGGGATATTTGTTTAGCAAATGGCTCAGAAATGAGGGAATGCCCAAATCACTTCCATGAAATGCATATTATGATAATAAGAAATTCATGCAAAATTAATCATAGCACACATCCATGTGTACACTCAAATATAAGGCTTTGTGGCCATGCAAACACTAAGGCTTAGGATTTGTTTCCCCATTCAAATCAAACCAGTGTTTCAATGATTGCTCTTTTTATCAAGTCATACAAATATCTGAGTCCATTTTTGCATTCGGAAAAAAATTTCATTGCATTCACCCTCTAGGTGCACATTTGTTTTTTTTTCAAAAACCTTTCGCATTTTGAGCCGTGAATTTTCCAAAGAAAATTGGCGATCATTTCTTTTTTTCAAAAGCATGTTGGTTTTTTAGTTTTTCTTTTAGTTTTTTTTAGTTCTTTAGAAAAAGTTTGTAACCTAGGCAAAGTTGTTACCCGATATTACACTTATCAAAGGAACAAAGGGCATGTGAACAAAAAGAAACCATACACAAGACCCTGTTTTTTTTCTTCTTAGTTTTCTTGCTTCAGACAAACCATCACAATGCATAGACCCTGATTGAGCTCCATCCTCATCTCTGGGGGTCACTACGGGTCCTGCCCTTGCCTGAAAATTGGGCTTGTCTCTAGGTCATGCAACCATGGCCCCGAAATGCTCGGGAGTAGGCCATGGGTAAGGACTGGGGTCCTGGCACTGCTGATGCAGGGTGTACTGGTAAAAGCTCTCATTCAGTTGTATCTGACCCCTATGATTGGCTGCCTGCTAGTCGATCACATGCTGCATATATGCGTGCATCTGGAGCTCTATCCTCCGCATGTGAGCAGAGATGGACTCCAGAGATGGTGGTTGCCGTAGAGGTGGCAGCGGTGCATCTGCGGCTGGCTGCTGCTGTGCCTGACCCTACTGTTGTGCCTGCCTTGGCATGCAATACTTTTCTATGAAAGCCCTATTAATGGGAGGCTGAATAAGCTTTGTGGGAGTAACCGACACCCCATAGAACTGGCAGAGACCTGTGATCAAGGCCAAAAACCCCAGTGCCCTGTTGGACTTCTCTAGGTCCACTGGGTGTCTAGGAGGTGTGATCCCTGCAAATTGATAAATGGCATCCGAGATCAACTGGGCCATATGAACACTCACCTGGGTCAAGATGGCATAGACCAGCTGACACTTTGGTAGGGGAATGTTGGAATTATGATCGTTGGGGAGGATGTTGCTGAGAAGCAACGTCATCCAGATCTGCGTCAGGGTGGTCATGCTAGTGCGCATGATCCGCACTCGCCTCCCTGTCACACTTAGGGCAAAGTCTTGCCTCGGAACACACAGTAGTTGAATGATGGCCTCCTCATCAAACCTCGAGGCCTGGCTCCTCCTCTCACTGAATTCGCAACGTTGCCCCTCTTCCAGGACCAACGAATGTGCCAAGAACTAATTAATGGCATCTTCATCAAAGGGGATCCATTGGCCTCGCACCCAGGAGCGCTTATCCCTAACCCCTTCCTCTGTGGGCCATGCATTGGCATAGAACTCCATGTCTATTTCTGGATCATACTTAGCTATGTTGATTCCACTGCCTCCTAGCAATTTCCTCTTGGAACTCAGCATATTCTCCTTCCCTCAACTGGACCCGTCTCTCCTTAAGGAAAGACCAACCCTTGATTGCTTCAAAATGGTGTTGGTGTTCCTCGCTTCGGAACCGATGTTCGTCAAATTCCATATCCACTTGTGGGGCCGCACTGGATCCTTCTCTAGCGGCATCTTTCCTTGCCCTCTTAGATAGAAACTTCTTTGGAGCCTTTCCTGCAAGGATACATTCATAAAGTTAGTTTGCACGAACCGCACAACCATCATTTGATTTATCTTAAACAAGCAAAGGCCAAACATTTTTGAATGGTGAATATTTCTCTTTTTACCAAATGCAAGTGTCACCGTGCAATCAGAAAACAATCATACATCGGTGCATATATCATTTTATTACGTGTATATATATATATATATATATATATATATATATATATATATATTTTGAAAAGCATTTTAGCTACCTAGATGCAAGGTGCCTATCATAGTGTAGCAAGCTCAACTATTAGTATAAATCCAAACAATCACTTTCACACATTTATGTAATTCATACATTTTGCATCCAAGACAAAGTTTAGATTTCTATGCCTAACTCATGCTCTTATCTTTTCAATCAACCTAAGTTGTTCAAGCCTTCCAAATGATGGTTGTACATGCATAAACTCATTTCATCAAACGGTTGGTGGGCGCATGTTCAAGCATGTAAAAATGAGGAATAGAGAATATTATGACATGCCAATCCATAGTAGGACCAAAGGTAGGCCTAGGGCCATTCCTTCCAGCCTCCAATCAAACAATCAAAGCATGTGATGCAATCCTACACTGCAAGGGCATTGGATAGAAGACTCCAAGAAGATTGGGCCAGAGATGCAAGAGAAGGCCCTAAGGTTCTCATGAGCCTTAGGGTAGATTTCGGGCCAATGGGCTAAGTATGAGTCCGCTTATCTTTGCATATATTAGATTAAGGTTTCATTATTTTTGGTTCTTGTACTTAGGGCTCCATAATATAGGTAAGGTACCTTAGAAATGTAGGATTTTTTAGCCCTTGTATTTTAAGGCACCTAGACTAGTTTTTGTATTAGGGGTAGTTTTGTAATTTCATATGCATTAAGTGAATATTTAATGTGTCTGGTTGGAAATAAATTTAATTGAATTGGGAAAAGCCCAATCCAATTAAATTTTAGAGGGGGAGGTGAGCATTTGCTTGCTACACCCCATTGCCGCATCATATAATCACACTTTGTGCATGCCTTTCATGCTTTACATGCCTCATGACACCTAAGTATACTTAGTGGAGAATCTTGGACGTGATCTTAGATTAATGGGATGAACCATAGCTAAAATTCACTAATCATAATTAGTGAAATTTTGGCTCCACAAATTCAATTTCAAATTCAAGTGAAATTCAAATTTCCCTCCAATTTTGTGTGACACTTAGGCTATAAATAGAGGCCATGTGTGTGCATTTTTTGAACTTTGATCATTTGAGAATTACACTTCAAAGTTCAGACCTCTTTTGAGGCACAAAATTTTGTGCTCCTTCTCTCCTTCTCCCTCCACTCATCTTCTCCTACCTTCAAGCTCTTATCCATGGCTTCCTACGGTGGTGAGTTTCTTCTTGACTCATCTTCTCCTTGAAGTGGTGTCTCCTCTCAACTCTTCTTCTTCTCCATTCCACTGCCATTAAAATTCAAGAAGCAAAGGACTCCATTGATGAAGAAGATCCAAGGCCTACAAGCTCCATATGGAGCTACATCAGCATGGATTTACAAACAAATTGTCTCACGAAATTTGCAAAGAACATGACAATTAGAGCACTAAAATACCACCATGGAAAGCAAATTTTTTGAAGGGAGATGGTACTTACTTGTAGGAGGTGAATACAAATGCAAAAATGAAAGCAAAAGTGCACAAATGGAGGCTTGGGGTTGCTAGAAATGAGGTCTCCCATAAGCTTTGGTGGTTTTTGAGTCTTGGGGAAGAAATGGGGTGAAAATGGCTTCACCCCCCTTTTTAAATTTCTACGCTAGACACGCTCGCCCAGGCGAGCTCAACTCGCTCAGGCGAGCTAATTGATTTTTTTTTTTGGTTGCAAAAGCCTTTGCAAAATTGTGTTTATTCATTGTTATGTGTATATATATATATATATATATATATATATATATATATATATATATATATATATATATATATATATATATATATATATATTATTTTTTTTGTAAAATCCTATAGTTGCACATAAACTTAGGTGAATTCAAGATATAATTCAAGAAAACAAACAAGTATAAAGCAGGAATTTTAAAGAGCGTAATTAGAGATACTAGGCTGCCTCCTAGGAGCGTTTCTTTAACGTCTTTAGCCGGACGTGGGATGATGATCAATCGATCATGGGCCTAGCACCTGTCTGTACCTGCCCCTAAGCTTAGACAAAGGAAATGGCATCATGCAACAAATGTGAAACAATACTAAAAGATGCTTGCATTACCTTTCACTTAGCTTTAGTGCTTATCTGAAATTGGTGTGGTGTTGACCATCACTTAAAATGACTCTTCATTCACCCTCCGATTTGCAGGATCCCGGATGACAAGATGTGAATGCATGTATGTTTATGGTTTAACATTAAATGCAACAATTAAACAGGTGTTATCGTGTTCAATTTTACTTAAACCCTTACGGCACCTCGCTGATCGAGCCAAATGGTTGAGATGCAAATCATTAACCCTCATTTATTAATGTTGCGATTATGGTTTACAAAAGATTTTAAGACATGGAGATCCCAATGAGTCCTCGGGGAACAATCATGTGTTGAGCCTCCTAGCTGCCCTAGGCGTTAGGCGTAATATCGCTTGACGATATTGAAGTTTATAGGTGAAGGAAATTCTTCATCATCCATGCTTGCAAGCAAAAATGCTTCTCCCGAAAAAGCCTTCTTCACAACAAAAGGTCCTTCATAATTCGGAGCCCACTTCCCTCTATAGTCCTTTTGAGCTTGTGATACTTTCTTTAAGACAAGATCTCCCTCGCTGAACTTGCACAGGCACACCTTCTTGTCAAAAGCATTCTTCACCCGGCTTTGATACAGTCGTCCATGGCTCATGGCGGCTAACCTCTTATCTTCTATAAGATTCAACTGATCAAAGCGAGTTTGGGCCCATTCTGATTCTTACAACCCTGATTTGGCTAGAATTCTCAAAGAAGGAACCTCTACCTCAAATGGGAGCACAACTTCCATCCCTTACACCAAAGAGAAAGGGGTTGCCCCAGTCGATGTGCGCACCGAATTTCGATAACCATGCAACGCAAAAGGGAGCATTTCGTGTCAATCCTTGTAAGACACGGTCATCTTTCAAACTATCTTCTTGATATTCTTATTAGTAGCCTCAACTGCCCCATTCATCTTGGGCCTGTAAGGCGTATAATTATGGTGTTGGATCTTGAAATCCTCACACATCTCCTTCACCATCCTATTGTTGAAATTGGTGGCATTATTAGTGATAATCTTCCTGGGAAACCCACACTGGCAAATTATCTCCTTTTTGATGAACCTAATCACCACACTCCTAGTCACACTAGCGTACGAAGTTGGTTCGACCCATTTGGTGAAGTAGTCAATGGCGACTAAGATGAAGCGATGTCCATTTGAAGCCTTGGGCTTGATAGCTCCGATTACGTCTATACCTCACATAGAGAACAACCAAGGTGCTTCCAAGACGTTCAAAGGTATGAGCGGAGCAATGACATTATCAACGAAGGCCTGACACTTGTGGCATTTCCTCACATGGATGCAAAAATCGTTCTCCATAGTGAGCTAGTAATACCTTGCTCTCAGAATCTTCTGGGCCATGGCATGTCCATTGGCATGTGTTCCAAAGGATCCCTCATGCACCTCTACCAGTATTTACTAAGCCTCCCTAGCATCCACACATCGAAGCAACACCATGTCATGGTTCCTCTTGTATAGGATATTTCCGCTCAGGAAAAAGCTGGTTGCCAGCCTTCGCAACGTTCTTTTGTTGTTGTCAGAGGCCTTCTGTGGGTATTTATTGTCTTCGATGTATCATTTGTTATTGAAATACCAAGGTTTACCATCCTGCTCCTCTTTTATCAAGCAACAATGTGCATGCTTGCCATGACATTTGAATTCGATGTATGGCAATTCCCCGTGCAGGGTTAGTTTGAACATAGACGCTAGAGTGGCAAAGGCATCGACCATTTGATTCTCCTCTCTAAGAATGTGATGAAAGGATATGTCATCAAAGAATTCTATCAACTTCTTGATGTAGGCCTGGTAGGGTACCAACTTATGATCCCTGGTCTCCCATTCCCCTCTTAACTGGTGGATTACCAAGGTTGAGTCCCCATACACCTTGAGCAACTTGATCTTGAAGTCAATTTCCGCTTGGATCCCAAGGGCACACGCCTCATACTCAGCTATGTTGTTCATGCAGTCAAAACCCAACCTAGCTGTGAAAGGTATATATTGTTTGTCGAGGGTAACCAAACCGCCCCAACTCCGTGGCCTAGTGCATTAGACGTGCCGTTAAACCACACAATGCATTTGTCCCTATCTTCATGCTCTACTTCCTCCTCAAACAAGGTCATGATGTCCTCATCGGGGAATTTTGATGCATAGGCTGGTAGTCATTGATGGCTTGTTGAGCTAGGTAATCTGCCAAGGCACTCCCCTTTATCGCCTTTTGAGTGACATAAACAATGTCAAATTCTGACAGTAGAACCTGCCACCGAGTGATCCGTCCAGTGAGAGCGGGTTTTTCAAAGATGTACTTGACTGGATCCATTTTGGACACCAACCAAGTGGTGTAGTTCAACATGTACTGCCTTAGATGGTGAGCTGCCCACATCAGGGCACAACATGTCTTTTCGAGCAAAGAGTAGTTCATTTCACACGCCATGAACTTCTTGCTTGAGTAATAGGCAACCCATTCCCTTTTTCCGGACTTGTCATGCTGCCCCAACACACATCCCATTGACTCATCCAACACAGTCATATATAGGATAAGGGGTCTTCCGGGCACCGGTGGCACCAGCACAGGAGGATTCATGAGGCACCGCTTAATCCTTTCGAATGCCACTTGATAGTCATCGTCCCATTGGACAGACTGATTCTTATGCAATATGTCGCAACCTACCCTTCGGCAGGAGGGCGACGCGTGACTCGCGGGATGCATGTTCCACGAAAGGAATACGCGCGGAGTCGCCACCAACGTTTATTTGAGGAAAACGTCGAAAAAACCGGAAAAGACGCGATCTACGAACTTTTAAGTGAAAGGTTCGGGAGTTGTATTTACGCACGGGGAAGGTATTAGCACCCCACATGTCCGCCCCAAGGGACGGCAGCCTTTAATCGAATGTGCAAACATGACTTTGATTTTTTATGTTCCCTTTTTATGTCTCTATATCCTTTATACCCTTTTTATATTTTCTCTTTTTGTGGTCGACAAGGGTGTTTCCCTTTGCTCCTACGTATTCCTCAATTTGGGATGAGAAAATCAGACCTACGTAGTTCTTTTTTATCAAGTGATTCTTTTTTACTTTAAGAGGTGATCATTTTAAGGCGTTGGACCTTAAAAATGATCCATTTTACTTAGTGAGAAAATGAAATGACAAACTTCAAAAGCCTATTTTTATGGACGAGCTTGACTAGGCGAATTGATTTTAGCCTTTAGTTTCACTTTAGTTATTAATCAATTCGATTAAGAATGAGAAATCCCAAAGAGAAAACGTCCGATTGATTTTCCGCTTTATTTTACTAAAAGATGTCTTTTTGATTATTATATTATTTTTTACCTCTTTTTGATTTCCAACGTGGTTACGGCACGACCGAACGGTCGGAATTTATTTTAACCGAAGTTAATGGATAATACAATTCAAACGTTCGGTGGAAATTTATTTTATTTTTAAGTTAAGCGAGAAATGACTTAAGTAAAATGGCTTAAGCACGTCAACAGGGGGTATAAAAAGTAAACAAAACGAGAATAAAAATGCACGAAACACAATGTGGACCACTACGGGTACATAGAATGAATCGAAAAGCTTGGTTCGAGGTACTTACCCGTTGAAGATCGAAGAACGATGAAGAACGAATGAAGAACGTCGAAGAACGGTTGAAACCTTTGCGAAATTCTTCACGGAAAACGTTACGGAAACGTTTCGGAAGCGCCTCGGCTTAGATTTTCTTCACGGAAACGATTTTTCCAAGCAAATTCGAAAGAGAGAGAAGTGCCAAAGGGGCTGAACCTTTTTCTTCTTCACTTCCTCCCCTATTTATAGCAAAATAGGGGAGGTGGTTGCCGCCCAGCTCGCCCAGGCGAGCTCAGCTCGCCCAGGCGAGCCAGGTTGCTTCCTCTAGAAGCAACAGCCTTCTGGAGGAATATTCTGGAGGGCCCAAGTGGGCCTGGGTGCTATTTGCACCCCCATTTTTACTAAGTACACCCCCTCTGCTGTTTTTTGGTGATTCTTTTTTCGTAAAGTTACGGAAACTTACGAATTTCGTAACGATACTTGTTTTCTTTCCGTAATGTTACGGAACCTTGCGGATTACATAATCATCCCCCTTTTTAGTTACGGAATGTTACGGAACCTCACTTAATTATGCAACGATGCTTCCGTTTGATTTCCGGTGTGTCACGGAAACTTACGGATTGTGCATCAATATTTTTTTGGTTTTTCGGCATGTCCTGGAATTTCACAAATTGCCTAATGATGGATGCCAAGCACCTCACAAGGACCAAAGAAAGGTCGCATGTCATCAAGCAAAGGTCCCCGGACGAAATTAGGGTATGACAGTTGCCCCTCTTTACTTGTCTTTTATTGGAGATAAAAGGAAAGTAAAGATAAGACACTAATTTCGTTCCTCTCGATTTGACGAGAGTCGCGGGTGACCATAAAATCTCCACATGCAAATGACTTGTTGTTCCCAGAATTTCACAAATTGCCTAATGATGGATGCCAAGCACCTCACAAGGACCAAAGAATGGTCGCATGTCATCAAGCAAAGGTCCCCGGACGAAAATCAGTGTATGACACTAATTTCGCTCCTCTCGGTTGACGAGAGTCGCGGGTGACCATGACTTGTCGCTCCTAGAATTTCACAAATTGCCTAATGATGGATGCCAAGCACCTCACAAGGACCAAAGAATGGTCGCATGTCATCAAGCAAAGGTGCCCGGACGAAAATCAGTGTATGACACTAATTTCGCTCCTCTCGGTTGACGAGAGTCGCGGGTGACCATGAAATTTCCGCATGTAAATGAGTTGTTGTTCCCGGAGGAACAAAAGGTGCAGAAGACTGTGTCAGCCTCTGCATGCTATCAAGCGTTCTGTCTTACAGATAGCAAAAGAATGTTTATACGGATAACCACTCGGGTATTTCCGCGTATCATCGGGCCCGCCGCCTCTGGATGATACAAGGGTGCAGAATGACCAAATTTTGTCTCTGCTTGTCATCGGGCCCGCCGCCTCTGGATGACAAAAGGGTGCGGATAACCGTAAGGTATCTCCGCGTATTATCGGGCCCGCCGCCTCTGGATGATACAAGGGTGCAGAATGACCAAACTTGGTCTCTGCTTGTCATCGGGCCCGCCGCCTCTGGATGACAAAAGGGTGCGGATAACGGTAAGGTATCTCCGCGTATCATCGGGCCCGCCGCCTCTGGATGATACAAGGGTGCAGAATGACCAAATTTGGTCTCTGCTTGCCATCGGGCCCGCCGCCTCTGGATGACAAAAGGGTGCGGATAACCGTAAGGTATCTCCG